>NW_009608748.1:53758-66500 GCF_000690535.1 Cariama cristata
AATGTGCAAGCCTAATATATTTCTCAAAATTGATAACTAGTTCTAACCTCATGTGTCTGACATTCTCGGTAGATGATCCTTGAGTAGACAAGACATTTTCTCCTGGTCTCTGACAGAGCCTGAGCAAGACAGAGCCCGTCTTTGGTAACCTTATGTCTACTGAGGCTGGTACAAGGCTGAAACTCTGAATTTCTCTGTGGAAAAAATAGATGAGTTTGGTTAAATGCCTAATGCTCTAACAGATTTGTTCTAGTGAATTTTCTGCAGGCAAAGATAGCTCCTTTACATGGAGTGGTAGCAGAAGGGAATACATTTAATCACTAATTAGGGGAGACATATTCCTCCTGTTGTAGCTCCACTTCAGAACAGTGACTCTATTTGGTAGAGGTAAAAGGAGGACAGCTAAGAAAAGTAACATTTTAAACTGCCACGCCAAGATTTACTTAAATATATCTGCCAGTGCACACAGCCATGACATTTGCACCAGTTCACGTTGATTATTTGGAGCTTTACATTGGATTTGATTGTTTTGACTGTCTAGGTTCCTAGAGGCCAAACAACGTGCGTTATAAAAATGACAATTTAAGGAGTTTAATTTAGAAACCAAGAGGGAAATTATGCCAGGTTGGGAAAAATAATCTGTCAACTGAAATTAATTCTTATGGACTAGAAAATGCTGTTTCTAATTAATTGTACTTCGTGAAATGAAACATTGGTGCTGGTGCCTAAGTATTTGCATTATTGATGTACTTATTTCAGATGCATTTCTTCCAAAAGTGGAAGTGTCTTGTTTAATGCTTCTTAACAGAATTAGTGTTTGAGATGGGAAACATGCTGAAAGCTCAGTTCTGATATTGGCAACGCAGCTTTTTTCCCTCATGATATTTCAGCATTTACCCTTAGCTGTGCAGTACAGAATTTTAAATCATTACATGTGTTAGCAAATGACCTAGATGTGTTCAGACCTTTGAGGGTTATACATGAAATTGTTCTATATAGGTATATAATTAACACCTGTACATGAAGATGCATGGAAGACAATTTTCATGACCATTTGGAAATCCCTATCTTCTCTATTTAAAAGCTGAAACTCAAAACACAATGTCTTAAATAGACCCAAATGACAGAGTTGTGGATATCAGATAAGCTTGCTTAACTTATCATAGAATCATAGAACCATAGAATGGTTTAGGTTGGAAGGGACCTTAAAGAACATCTCATTCCAATGCCCCTGACATGGGCAGGGTCACCTTCCTCGAGACCAGGTTGCTGAAAGCCCCATCCAACCTGGCCTTGAATACTATGCCTGAAAAAACCAGACACATACCTTTTAATACCTTTGCTGCTAAACAATACAAAACAAAATTAATTTTTTTGTCAGTACTAGGGTAGAAAGTTAATATTATCAGTTAAATTTACATTGTACAGAATTGTTGAAATTAACATAACATATCTGGATAGGACCTAAACACTTCTCTGAATTACTTAAGGCTGTAAGTAATAGGATTGTGAATCTCATAAGTTCATATACACTTCTGTTCAAGTCCAGTGCAAAGAAAGAGGTGTCTTATAACATATATACTATAGAGATAAGAATCAGAAAAAGTAGTTATAAAAAATTCCCTTCTATTGTTCTAGAAACTTTGTGAAGTCTTATGTTGACTCTCTTCATCTGCCTTCTTTATTTTTCTTCTAGTGAACACTTCTGCCATCAGAATTCTGCAGAAAAAGTTGGGTGGCAGTTCTGTGTTCAATGTCTCACAAGTTCACAATAGTTTCAAAGAGATTGTGAGATTAAATATGGCAGGAGATAAACATGGCTGTGTCATAAAACATTACCATTAACAAACACCCATGTCAAAACTCTTAAATTTTGCAAGATTAAAGGATAATAATCATGTGGAATTGTCAATGATGAGCACTGAATTAGGGAGGCGTATTTTCAGCTCTAAACATAAAGTATACTCATTATTTCTACAATTCTGCTGGCTACAGTGAAGATTTTTCTCACCTCAGTTGATTTTCATGCATTTTCAGACTAAAGAAATAAGTTATTTTTACCAAAACACAGTAGTCAGTGGGACTCACTTCTAGCTCCTACACTGCTCCAAGTGTAAATCCCAACATTGTTCTGAGAGAAGCACTCCTAAGGACAAACCCACAGTTTGCTTCCCATGGTCAATCTGTTCTCAGGACAGTAGCTCCAGCAACAGTTGTCATGATGAGTGAATATAATGTTTTCCTATGAACATCACAAAAAAAATGAGAGTCCTATTTTGAGACAGTGTTAACTGAGAAGAATTTTAAAAATGTAATATTTTTCTGTTGTAGGGTTTTACCATGAGAAAACTTCTAAATCATTTAATCCAAGCCTGAGATACAACACATTCTAATTTCCTTGTTACCATTTTTATTAAAAACTTTCCCACAAAGAATTAGTAAATATAACTGCACTAGTTCTTGTTTGGACGTACAGCAAGCTCCTTTTTATTGATATTTCTTAAATTCTGTCTTCTAAATAATATCCATACAAAATAGCTTGCATATTAAGATAAAAAAGTGAAAAGTCATGTATTTTTAAGTAAGTCTGTGACTGACTCTGTAAAGGAGCATTCTTCACCTTCACAATTTCAGAGAAGGTACAGTGTTTTACATAAATGCAAGAAACTGAACAGTATAGGCTATGATCAAAGCAAGGGGAAAATAGGGTTTGTTGCATTTTAAGCCACTTCAGCTGTGGTTTTACATCATTTTTGTAGGAAAAAGGTTAGTATGCCAGCATTTTTTCATCAAAAATTCAGGCATTTCACTCAACACTTTTGTTTAGTTTCAAAGAAATTACATGAGTGGGAATGCTTTCTCCAGCATTTTCTCCTTCCTTCTATCTTCATGCTTTATTCTCATGTGGATATGGGTGGCTTATTATCCATTTCTATCATCCCAGGGCACATTTACTTCATAGAAGCTCATCAACCTTTGGTGCGCTCATGGAGGTGAAGAGACTTGTTCTTCTCCACTAACACTCCATTTGTTGTGTAGAATAAAACTAGGACAATTGCCAACATGGGGCTTGATATGATTTACATTGGGAATTGTGTCTTCCTGCTCAAATTACAGTTCTTGTTTTGTGTTTCACTATAATTTTTACTATTTTTTTCTCACTACCTATTGAAAAAAATGCATCTATTTGTGTCTTACTAGCCTCACTTTGGATCATGGGTAGAAAGCAATACCTCTGCTTTAAAAAAAAATAACACCTAGAAAAGTATTTAGAGACATTTAATTTTATGTTACTGTTATAATATGGCAGGTGAAAGGGTCACAGTACTGTAAGAAGCAAAAATTTATCAAGTTTATATTTATCTCCTGTATTATTGTTGTTGCAATATTGTTGGTGGTGATGGTTGTTAATTTGGGGCATTTCAGCTTTTAGGAGTAGATGATCCAAAAATAAATTGTCTCAAGCCACATCTAAAGCCCCAAGGAGCTTCTGTTGGGCAATAGTTTTGCCCTTGGGCTCATTTACTCTTTTCACCCTTCCCCACTGCATTTTTTTTTAATGCTTCTCTTGTTTTGTTGATCAGACTCCTTTCCATTTACCAGACTTCTGTAAGAATAATATGTTCAGTTCAATGATTCTTTTGTCCTATTTCACAGAATTATTTTGTTGGAAGGGACCTCTTGAGGTTGTTTACACCAGAATCACCTACAGCAGGTTAACCAAGACAAGTCAGTCAAGTTTTAAATATTTCATGAATAGAAACTTCACAATCTCCCTTGGCAATCTGTGCCAGTGTTTGACCACCTTGGTCCACCACATGAAAAAAAAAGTGTTTTCTTGTGTTCAGATGGAATTTCCTGTTTTTTAATGTGTGCCCGTTGCCTCGTCCTATGAGTGGGTGCTGCTGAAAGAGTCTGTCTTCTTTACACTCCCCATAAGATATTTATACACGTGGATGAGGTCATCCTTCAACATTCTCAACGCTGAACATTCTCAACTCTCTTAGCTCTCTTATCTGCCAACACACGACATGCTCCAGTCCCTTGCTAATCACACAGTAGACTCTCTCCAGCATGTCCATGTTTCTCTTGTACCGGGCAGCCCAGCATAGGACACAGCACTCCAGATGTGTCCCACCAGTGCTCAGCAGAGGAGAAGGATTGTCTTCCTAGACCTGCCGACAATGTTCTGCCTGATGCAGCCCAGGAGGCTGTTGGACTTCTTTGCCACAAGAGCCCATTGTTGACTTCTGATCAGCTTGTTGTCCACCAGGATTCCTAGGTCCTTCTCTGGGAACCTGTTTTCCAGCTGGTAAATCACAGCCCGTCCTGTTGCTTGGAGGCTTGACAAGATGACCTTCAAAGGTTACTTCCAACTCAAACTATTCTATGATTCTATGATTTATTCCTCCCCAGGGTTTGGACTTGGCATTGCCCTGGCTGAACTTCATGAGATTCCTCTCTGCCCATTTCTCCAGCCTGTCCACCCATCTGGTCTATAAATCAGGCCTCCTGGCTTTGTATCATCTGTGAACTTGCCGAGGGTGCACTGCATCCCGTCGTACAGGTCATTAAGGAAGATGTTAAACAGTGTTGGCCGCAGTATTAACCTCTGGGGTACACCACTAGTGACTGGCCTCCAGCTGGACTTTGTGCCACTGATACAGGCTTTTGTGTCACAGATTTCAGTTGTCTATGTCAATTTTCTGGTGTGCTTTATAACCTTCAAATAACTGTTTCTTTATTGATAGTATGTATTCTAGTCTGTAATGTCTGTTTAACTAGCTAGCATTTGGTCTTTTTCCTATAATGCATGTTATCTTCTATTATAATTGTTTCAATTAAAGAATAATAGGGCACTGTTTTCCCAGATGTTTGCCAAATACCATGCAAATGCCCTATGAAATGAGTTATTTTTTTAGATTGCCTCAAGACAGATATGGACCAGTTAGAGAAAATCTGGAGCTTAGCAAGAATATCAAGAAGTTTAGAAGACATAGTAAGATTGAAAATTTTAGGGCTATTTAATCTAGACAGAAAACAATGGAGAGAGACATAGTTGCAGTTTTCTAATCCATAAAAACATCTGCAAACAGGGAAGGAATTAGTTATTCTTCATTTCTGTTCTTTCCGGTGTGCATCCAATGCAAAGTCGTATATTAAAAGAAATTAATACTGGACTTTAGGGAAAACTTTCTAATGGTTATAATAGGGGACAATGGGAGTAGAGATTGTAGTCTTTAGAATTTAAGGCTTCAGAACAGCTTAGGAAAATATTTTAGGGGAATGGCCTAGATATTTGGAGCTGAGATACTCTCCTGAGGACTGATTAGACTTTAATTCCCGTGATTATGACTGTTTCCATTCCATTTGTTGCTCAAGGGTTATCACCTCTTTTAATTTTTGAGAATCTAAGTGTCAAGGGTAGGCTTAGAAACTACAAAATTACTGGAAAGTTAGAGCAGAAACCAACTGAGCTATTTTTAGAGTAAATCAGCTGTTATGACAGACTTTGCTTAATATCTCCAACATCAACATT
This sequence comes from Cariama cristata, assembly GCF_000690535.1. Taxonomy (NCBI): domain Eukaryota; kingdom Metazoa; phylum Chordata; class Aves; order Cariamiformes; family Cariamidae; genus Cariama; species Cariama cristata. Next base: position 59,298 of record NW_009608748.1, read on the forward strand.
ATTTAGCCTAGCAGGTGAACATTTGGTATAAACAAACAGAATTTTGTGTCCATCTCCCAATCAGAACAGGACAAAAACACTAAAAAGTATAGTTCACAAATTTACCTGAGCTACTATTTTTTTACTGCTAAACGTAATTCTGCCTTAGATAATCACTTTTTAACATTCTGAATGAAACAGGCTGCACAGAGAGCTCAGATTTTAGTACGTACTAAAAAAAGCAGAAGTCAGATACATATTGAAATGTCAGTGTAGTGACAGAATGTAGGTAGTAGCAGTTAGGAACTCCAGTTAAAGCATGTAAGGTCAGAAGAAATGTTCTCCTCATATTAAATAAGATTTGAAGAGTATTAAAATAATCTTAGATTTTAGGAAAATCAATAGAAAAATTCATTTAAATGAAAAATAGATAAATAAGAAAAGTGACTATAATGAAAGCACTGCTAGGACTGCAAGCTATTTACTAATGGAAAACAAATCTGAAAAAGAGATAAATAAGTTATCTGTCTATCTTAATGCTACAATTTTATTCCTGGAGTGTTTTCTCAGTGAAATCAAACTTTTATACATGATAGTTCAGGGAATACATTTCTACTGGGGACAAGTTTGTTTCACATGTCTTCCTTTTCAGAAAAAAAGAAAACAAAAAGGCTAAAAGTTGATTTAAAATAAATATACAAAAATATGTACATGATACAAATTTAATCAAATAATTTTTTTTTTTTAATATCAGTCCAGTTGTAACCATCTTTCCCCTTTGTAACTGAGGATGTGTTCTTATCTGCTTCTCTTATTCTGTCCCTGACACTTGTCTGTTTTTCACATCAAGTCCAAATTGAATATTTGCCTACACCTTTTTGAACCTGCATATCTTTGCTATATGTATGACTTTTCTTTGTGATCAGAGCTCCTTGGCATATATCTCTCTTACTCTGGTCCTCATACCTTCCCCTCTCACAAATCAGTACCTGAAGGTCTCTGTCTATATTCAAAGCACACAATAATTTAAAGGTTCAAGAACACAGGCAAGTTACTGTAAAGTAACAAGTTACTGCTTTGCTGGTGAGCTGGCATCATTCTCCTTTTGCATGCTCTTGCCTTCTGCAAATATCAGGTAATTCACTCAGCTTTGCCCAGAGCAGAAAACTCTTAATCTACAGTGAGTGACTTTACATCTCCTATGGGTTAAGAATGGATGTACAGTAAGTTAACATGCTTTCACTGATGACTGTTACCTTTCTATTAACACTTAATGGGAATGTGTGTTTAGGTTCCATTCCAAAGGATGTCACTGAGACCAAAATGGATGAATATTTTCCTCCTATTTTGGTGGTAGGAAATTTAAAAGAGGAAAATGAGTTCAGCAATGGTGACCAGTTTACTAATTCTGAGCTCAGGCTTCTATGACAGCCCATAGCGACATCCAAAATATTGCTTAGGTTTGGGATCGTGCTCTTGCGCTTTGGTGCTAATCAAACATTTCCTTCTTCCAAGTCTTTCTTTTAAATTTATATTCTTTATAGTCTGATTATAATCTTATAATCACTTATGACCTATGGTGGTATCATACATATTAACATTTCTATTTCCATTCTACACTAATTTACCTCTTTTAGTTTCATTAAATGTGGTGGTAGTGAAAGTTTTGCCAGATGCTACGACAGGAGAAGGAGCTCCCTTGGTTGTAAGCTTTGAACACCAGATGCTATTCAGCCATGAATATCTGTAGGAATGTATACAGAAGAAATGCAGAGTAGGATAGAATTGAGAAGTAAGGTTTTTGTATATAGTTTACATCTGTATAAATATTAACTCAGAAATACAAAACTTTGTAATTAGGTCCACAGAATTTTTAATCTGCTTTTTATGAGAAAAACTCTACTTCATTCCTAAGGAGGATAAAATGAAAACTAGACCTTGTCTACTCAATGTTGAACACTTTGTAAGCTTGTTTATTTTTTAAGTTGCTTCAAGTAAGTATACATTCTATAAGGTACACACAAGTTTTTAAAGCATATTTGAAGATTGTTAGTCTAGCTCAAGTTAGTGGTCTTAATAAAGAGCTATCTGGAAGTCAGTATGTGTGATGGTATATTCCTTTACACTTTAATTCTATGAGTGCATTAAATGCTTGCAATTTACTAGCTTCTAATACCCCACATGTGTTACTCTTCCCCACAGCCTCATTATCTCTACTTTGAAATTTTACTCAAGGGATGAAATGATAAATTTGGAAAGCTAATTCAGTGAGTATTCTGAGATTATTAACTCGATGACCTACTCAGAATTAGTTAACCTTCTTGTTTAACACTTTCATTAAATGATGCAGTGTTAACTTTAACACCTTTGATTTAAATAAGTGGCCTGCATACAGTGGATGTGATTTTGCACTTGTCACAAGGCATAAAATACTACATTCAAATAGTAAAGGGGATAAAGTCTTTCCTTAGAGTAAGCTCTCTTACAAAGACAGATTCTATTCATATTAGGTGAAATTCTTCCAAGGAATCTGTGTAAAGTTTCCAGGAATTTGGTGCCAGTCCCCCAGCTGAAAATTATGTTAGAATCTTCTGATTTCACAGACTGTAATTTAGTTGACTCAGTTGTATGTCTCCTGGAAATACATCTTGTATCTGACTTGCTGTTGATAATAAGGTGATTTTGAAATGTAAGTTGTTCACATCCTGGAGTCTCTTGAGGCACTTCTAAGCAGTAACTCATCTTGTCCTGAAGTAAACTTCTAAATTGAATCAGTGGATTAATATCCCAGACGTTTATTTTTTTCTCTGTTAACTGTAAAGCAAGTTCAGGGTGACCAGCTGCAGACATCTTCACGTCTTTGTAAGAATCCCACCCTCAGTGTTTAGGAGTCTCAGTTATTACTATTTTAAGATTTCAAATGAGATATGATTAACCAGATGACATTAATGATCTGTTCACAATCAGTAATCATATTTAATGCCAAGTGCCTTAGACAATGACACAGCCTAGACGTGGATGGACACATACATTATCTGCACAAGACAAATCACAAAACCAAACAATAATTTTCGATATCAAAGTTAAGATTCACAACTTAGCTCTATTTGTTCAAGAAGTACAGCATTTACTTTCATAATCTGTGGAAGTCACCATGTAAAGATGTCACAGAACCACACAATCACAGAGCAGCTGATGTAAGAAGGCACCTCTGGAGATCTTCTAGTTCAACTCTGCTGCTCAAGCAACACCAGCTAGAGCTTGTTCTAATACAACCATGTTCTGTTGGGTTATATATATATCCAAGGGTGAAGACTACGCAACGTCTCTGGGCAACCTGTTCCAATGTTTGATCAACTTCACAGTAAAATGTTTATCTTACATCTAAGTGGAATTTCCTGCATTTCATGTAAATACATTGTGTCTTCCTTTATAGACTATGCTTTTTTTTTTTCGGTATTGAAGCTACCTCTAATAATATATTCTCCACCAAAATATTTGAAGACAATTAGCAAGTGAGTTGCATAAACTAAATAGACTAACCTTCCTGTCTTAGTGCAAAGAAAGTGGACTTCTGTAAGGTCTTTGATACAGTCCCACAGAACATTCTTACCTCTAAATTGGAGAAGTATAGATTTGATGGATGGGCTGTTAGATGGATAAGGAATTACCAGGATGGCCACATCCAAAGAGATTCAATGGTTCAACGGTTCAATGTCCAAATGGAAACAATTAACGAGTGATGTGCCTCAAGAGTCCATAAAGGAACCAATTCTATTTAGTATCTTCATCAACGACATAGACAGGAGGATTAAGCACGCCCTCAGTAAGTCTGAGGACACCAAGCTGAGTGGTGCAGTTGACTTGCTAGAGGGAAGAGATGCCATCCAGAAGGACTTGGCAGGCTTGAAGAGTGGACCCATGTGAACCTCATGAAGTACAACAAGGCCAAGTGCAGGGTCCTCCATCTGGGTCAGGACAATATCCAGTATCAGTACAGATGGGGATGAATGAGTTTAGAGCCACCCTGCGGAGAAAGACTTGGGGATACTGGTGGGTGAAAAACTGGACATGAGTTGGCAATGTACGCTTGCAGCCCAGAAGGCCAATCACATCCTCAGCTGCATAAAGAGAAGAGTGGCCAGCAGGTCAAGGAAGCTCATTCTGCCCTTCTACCCTGCTCTGATGAGACCCACGCCTGGAGTGCTGCATCCAGTTCTGGGGTCCCCAGTACAAGAAAGATATGATGGACCTGTTAGAGAAGGTCCAGAGGATGGCCACAAAACTGATCAGAGGGATGGAACACCTCTCCTATGAAGAAAGGTTGAGAGGTCTGCGTCTGTTCAGCCTGGAGAAGAGAAGTCTCTGGGGAGTTCTTATCACAGATTTTCAGCAGTTAAAGGGGGCCTAAAAGAAAGATGGAGAAGTGATTGCCTGAAGAAGTGGTGGATGCTCAGTCCCTGGAAATGTAAGAAAGATGGAGAGAGGCTTTTTGCTAAGGCCTGTAGTGACAAGGGACAATGATTCTAAACTGAAAGAGAATTTTGAGCAACCTAGTCTAGTGAAAGATGTCCCTGTCCATGGTAGGAGGAATTGGAGTACATGATATTTAAAGGTCCTTTCCAACACAAGCCATTCAATTTTTCTATGAATCTATGAAAAATTTTTAGACCTTAAGTCACCTCTTACAGATTTATCCTGATTACTTTCTTATTTATCAACACCCTGGTAAGAAAAACATATCAGAACTATATTATCTCCCAGTTTTGTCAGCATCTTAAATGGTGTCAGTCCAAGGCTTACTGGATAGTCAATGAAAACAGCATCATTACATTATTTTTCTATTTACTTTTAGTAATGTATCAGATAATAATTTTTACTCCAGTTATTATGTATTACACTGGTTTTACATTTTAAGAATTTAAAATCAGGATCTTCTGGGACTAAGTCAAAATAATCGTTACAGAAATTGATTGTATCAACATAGTAAATTTGAAAACTTAACGGTTTAGGATGAAAATGTTTTTCCTAGGACTGTTGATAGGCATTAATTTTGCCTAATTGTTTATTGATGAAACATTTTCAATATCTTGTCTGGAATGCATGTGATGCTAAAAAGCATAGAGATACCCACTTAATCTTTATAAAACATTTGCACAATTTTTCATTCTTACCAATCTCTACAACATAGAAATTTCCCAAACTGTTTAAAGAAAAACACATTGGTAACACAGACTCAAAGAATCACAGAACGGTTGAGGTTGGAAGGGACCTCCAGAGTTAATCTGGTCCAATCCCCTGCTACAGCAAGGCCACCTGGAGCCTGTTGACTGGGATCATGTCCAGGCAGCTTTTGAATATCTTCAAGGTGGGAGTCCTCTCTGAGCAATCTGTTCCAGTTCTCAGTCACTCTCACAGTAAAAAAGTGTTTCATGATGTTCAGAGGGAACCTCCAGTGTTTCAAATTGTACCCATTGCCTCTGGTCCTGACACTGGGCACCGCTGAAAAGAGCCTGATTCTGACCTCTTTACAATCTCCCTACAGGTAATTATAAACTTTGGTAAGATCCCCCTGAGCCTTCTGTTCTCCAGATTGAACAGATCCCCAGATCTCAGTCTTTCTGCATAGGAGAGATGATCCAGTCCCTTAATTATCTTTCTGGCATTTTGCTGGACTCTTTCTAGTTATGTCCATGTCTCTTTCGAACTGGGTTGCTCAGAGTGGTACAGAGTACTCCAGGTGTGACCTCACCAGGGATGAGTTGAGGGGAAGGACCACCTTCGTCAACCTGCAGGTAATAGTTTTACTAATGAAACCCAGGATACCATTTGCCTTTTTTGTGGCAAGGGTCCATTGCTAGCTCATGTTCAACTTAGTGTCCACCCAGACCCCCAGGTCCTTTTCTGCCAAGCTGCTTTCTAACTAGATGATCCCTAACATATACTGGTGCCTGGGGTTGTTCCTCCCCAAGTGCAGGACTTTGCATTTCCTCTTGTTGAATTTCATGAGGTTTCTGACAGCCCATTTCTCTAGACTTTTGCGGGCCTTCTGGATGGCAGCATGACCTTCTGACACATCAGCCACTCCTCCCAGTTTGGTGTCATCTGCAAGCATGTATGTACATAGATATACGCTGCATTCCTAGTTCCTTTAATGATATGTCAGTATTTCTGAAAGCACAGTTATTTAGGTCTTCTGATTAAAAAGATATGGTATTTCTTGTCTGCATCACGGATAAAAAGTATATCATTTTATAGGACCTGCAACTTTTTTTTCTTTGTCCTTCATACATTAATTAGCTGTGTTCCATTTTGTTGTTGCCTGTTAACCAAAGATTTTTCATGGATGCACTTTCTTTACTTTTATATTGCCTGTATTCTCCAACTTTTTCTTAAAATATATTTATATAAATGAAGTAATTAATTTCCATTGCAAATGTGAGAGGGGGAAACTGTTTAATGGCTACTTTCACTTCCTCTCTTGACTCAGATTTTTTAATAAAAGTCCTTTAGGTGGCTGAAGAATTGGGAATTCTAGGCAATTAGAAAAAAACATAATAAATTGCTCTTAAACATTTCCTAATCATTCATAGTTTTCATTAATTTTTTTTTCTTCCCACTGAGTTTTGTTCATGACTGTTTTCGGCTTAGAAGATAAATCCTTTTAATGTGTTATAGCCCTGATCCTCAAAGGCTTTTGGATTCTTAGCTCTGACTGAAATAATGGGATTTAGTTGCTTTGGAAGCACAGTTGAAAAAAAATCCTTGTGTCTATATCTTGCTGGTTAGGTTATTCTGCTTGGATGTAGGAAACCAAATTAATCCATGAGCACTTGCAATTGCCTTGCGTTTAACAAACACAATGAAGTTTCTCAGAGAATTGTCCTATGCTATTTTCTACTTTTTTTTTCAAAGAACCTATTACAAATGTCTGCTTCATCTTTTTTAAAAAATCTGTATTAGTCATTGCTTTTTTTAACCTTGCTAATAATTTTTGAATATTCTCTGAAGTTTCCAATCTATCACGTGGCAGGGATATGTCACTTTTAGAGTCATTCTGTGCAGAGATGCAGTGTGTGGTTTAGATTTAACATGGCTCATTACCATCTCATTTGCTCCTCTTTTGAGGGACAAAGAAAGGCTATGCTACTCCGCTGGCAGCCCTTTGAAGACTTCTGTTCAACACATCCTTCCTGAGCTCACACAGCACAGCAAGACTTCTAC
>NW_009608748.1:66531-80300 GCF_000690535.1 Cariama cristata
GAGCTGCATAATATACCTGGTGAAACAGGTTTTTTTTGTTGACTGTGAATAAGGGAAAAATGCTTGTCCCTGCCACCTGTAGGACTGAGAGTGTTCAAGATGCTTCACTATAGGTTTGTAAGCACTAAATCTTGCCAGGCAAGTCTGATTGCTTTTTGATGTTATTACAAAACTAACAAATGGTCTTACTCTCAACATTAATTAAAATCAACTTGCAAAATTACTCCTTCGTATTGATGAGATCTAACTACAGGGTTGTAAAATAGAGTAACGATGGATAACAATGTATCAAGTTTTGATGAGGTGTGGGCCTTGTTTGATCACATCCTGTTTTAACATGTTCATTAATAAACTTAGGTGGAGCCTTGGCCTCACTGAAGTGAACGACAAAACTTACTCACTTCAATAGGCTGGGATGTGCAATAAAATCGTACATAATGAAAATCCCATCTGATGTTACACTCAGCCTCATACAACACTGAGAACAGAAAATACATCAGAAAGAACCGTATCGCAGATAATAAAAACAGAAGGCAGGAAATAAAAACAGTTTTGGTTTGAAAATATATTGTCTCATTAGTGTGTGAATAGAAAAAAATCCCGAAGTGTAAAATCCCCTATTCGAGGTGTGATGGAAAAAAAGAAAGTAAAAGAAAAAGAGAAGACCCTCCAGAAAAATCATGAAGCTGGTAGAAAGATCTTAGGGTAATATTTAGAACTATGTTTGCATTTTATATGTGAAACATCTGAAATCTTACATAACACAAAGCTGACAATAGCATTATTCAGTTAGCAGTTATCTTAATAATTTCCACATACATACAGATGAACACCTGCCATTGTTTACAGGGTGAAAATGTAATTGTTTATATTTGGTATTTGTGTTCCTAAACCGCAACTGAACAAAAATAAAAGGTACGCTCTAGAAGAGCCAAGGCCTAAGAAACATATTAATCTATATGATTAAGGAAAACATGTAAAAGGTAGTTAAGAGAAAGACTGAGATTAGACATTTCTCTGTATCTGAATGAGTCATAAGCAAAAAATATTCATATACGTCACTAGAAATGTTAACACATATTCTCCCTTCTTTTAATTTAGAAAATGCAAATTCTATAAGGAAATACAAGTATCAGCAGCATGCTAATGCCAGCAGCATGTGGACATAACCAGAGAAGAAATCTAGATTGTTAAAGATGAATTGTATTGATTTATTTAATCAATATTCTTCACTAATTGATAACATTGTTAAGTAGATTAAAGATTTGATGGAAGATGTTTGTCTGGTAAATCTATTCACATTGGCTTGCCCTCGCATCCCTCTACTACTTCGTCCTATGTTATGTCATGTCAAGTCATTATTAAAGCATGAAGAGCACAGTTTTATTTGTAAGAACTGAAGTCAAAGAAATAGCAAACACTTGTTTTTTCTGAAGAGATAAATTCTACAGACGTCTTTCATGGGAATAGTTATTATAATATTTAATATGTATACCATGCTTCTTATTCACAGATATCAGAGATATTTTCTTGTCTGAAATGATTACCTTGAAATACCAATCCATTCCTCTATTCAGATTCAACAGTAATATTCCTCTGTGTGGCAGATGCACCAACCCATTTTACCTGGTGGACACAAACCATACTGACGCACAGAACAGCTGCAACACAGTCGTGGCTAAGGCAATGCTTGATGCAATTCCTTCCATAAGACCCTGTCCCCTGTTAGGGACTTTGCTCTTTCTATAGGAAAGACCTCATACACTGCACTAGTAAACAGCAACACTAAATCCTGGGACAGATAGGAAGAGCAGCCACTGCACACAGATTTTGTAGCTGTGATAGATGATTTTAAAAGTCAAAAGGAGAAATATATAAAATTGATGGGTTCAGCATTGGTTTAACTCTCCTCTTGCTGAAGGAAATGATAAAAGTTTTTATAGGCAATGTTAATCCCCTATAGAGCAGAGACTTCCCACCATGAATTTCATCCTATGGAATAAATGTAGCTTTTTTTTTTTCCAAGCTGATCTCTCCCAATTTACATTAACTGAGATTCTCTCCCCTCAAATGTTGCAAGATTAAACAAGACTGTTTTCCACTGCCCAGCTGAAGTCTATTAGGTTTCTCTCAGAAGCCTTAGCTTGTGTACGCCATGTACAGTGTAAACCCAGAGATAACTAACGGTACAAGGAAGCTAAAATGAATGTTATCCATCCCTTTTCCCTTTAGAAGGAAAGAAAACAGAGCCCCGCTTTGTTCATGAAAGCCCAACATTCACAGCTCAGCAGTCAGCCTTTGATTTGGAGCTGGTTTGCACCAGGGGTGCCATGACACTGATTTTTATGGGGAAAAAAATGAGGATAACAAGGCACTTAATAAGATTAAGTGATTTAGAGATACATCTGCAAAGCACAGTTTAAAAACATCAGATGCTTTCTTTTTCTCTAAAACCTCCCTTTTCATCTCCTACATAGGAACAGAGAAACAGACTTCTGAAATGCTGTGGTAGTTTGTTGTTTTTTCTCCAAACCCTATATCTTTATTTAAATAATAACAAAAAATCCTTTGCAACTACTTGACACATTTGTCGCTACAATCATAAAAGTACATTAAAAAAGGTATCGAGACAAACAATGAAATGGTGAACAATTCTTTAATGACAAATAAGAATTACAAACACAGAAAAAAACCACCATCAAGCTGATCCTCAGACAATTAGAATTAATGGCAACTAGCTGTTCACAGAATAGTTTCCAGCATCCTGTGACTAATTCTTCCGTCTCTGTGTCCAACCCCATTCTCCTATTCTCAGCTCCCTTCTGTGTCTCCATAGTCAAAACACTTGTTGCTTTCTCAAATCTCCTGTTTATTTTCCTGGGTCAGAGGCAACATACACTCTGACTAATTTAAAGGTTCACAATAAGTATGATTTTAGATTGTTCAGGTGGCTGCTAACTCTTGGAGCAAGTTACAACTTGTTGGGATAAGTTACAACTGCTTTTCTCCCTTTATGGGGTAATAATGATTGAAGAAATGACAATGTCTTACTAATGATATTGATTAAACCTGAAGAAATTTTGTCTCTTTAAACCTCATCTGTTATGTTCAAAGTACTTGAAAGCTGGTTGATGATTTCAGTGCTATTAGAGGAGGACCGAGAGATACAGACAGTGTGACCATACAAAACTTGTTGCCTTATAAGTGTGCTAAAGGATACAAGGATAGCTTATTTCTGGCTTGATATGGCTTAGTGTTGCTTCCAGAAGGATTTAACCTTTAACAATAATTCAATTCCAAGCATCCCACTGTAAGAATGTGTTAAAGTCCTTTATAGAAACTGAATTTTATTGATTTCTGCTCATAGAATGTCCTTGAAATAATTTATTTTCAGGTTTTTTTTTTTAGTTGAAATCACAGATAAACACAGAAGATCAAGATAAGAATGTCTGCTCCTGAAAAACATTGCTTTCTTTTTTCATTGCCAATATGAATTAAAAAGTAGAAAATTAAAAGCAGAAACATAGGGGGAAATATCTGCGAAACATGGTTCAGAGAAATTTTATTGGTTCAAGATAGATTTTTAGTCCTGAAACAATAGGTGCTCCTTCTAACATCTGGAATCCCCACACTCCCTGTGCCAGTAGACAACTTTGTAGCTTGCTGCCTATGATGGAAAGGGACTAAACCTGAGAAGAAGCTGTGCTAGTCATTAAGGAAACTCTGACATCTATTGAGAAAAAAAAATCTGGTGCGTTAAGCTGATGATTTCCATTTTGAGGATACTCAGCCAGTCTGATCTGGCTCAGAGTCACAAAACTTAGAATTTTTAAGACAAAGCAAAAAAGGAAGGGCTTTTTTTTGACTGCAAACTGAAATGAAATAGCATTCTAGCTTCAAAGGAATAGAAAATTGCATATTAGTTTTGAGATTTCTTGCAGAAACTAGTTGAAATAGCTGTTCCAAAACATGCAGAATTCAAAGTTTGCTCAGCCCCCATTTTTCCATAGTGAGAATCATCACAACTATACACACAGACTCACAGAATTACAGAATCGTTGAGGTTGGAAGGGATCTCTGGAGTTAATCTGGTCCAACCCCTTGCTACAGCAGGACCACCTAGACCCTGATTCTCTTACTTTACTCTGCTCTTGTGGGACCTCATCTGGACTGCTGCATCCAGTTTTGGAGTCCCCAGTGGAAGAAAGACATGGACTTTTTAAAGTGGGTTGAGAGAGAGGTCACAAAAATGAGCAGAGGGGTGGAACACCTCTCCAATGAAGAAAGAATGAGAGAGTTGGGGCTGTTTATCCTGGAGAAGAGAAGGCTCTGGGGACACCTTGTTGTGGCCTTTCAATACTTAAAGGGGGCTTAAAATAAAGGAGAATTGGTTGCCCAGTGAAGTTGTGAATGCACCATCTCTGGAAGTATTCAAGATCAGGTCGGACAAGGCTTTGAACAACCTGATCTAGTGAAAGATGTCCTTGCCCATAGCAAAGGCGTTGGACTAGATGTTCTTTAAAAGGTCCCTTCCAATGCAAACCATTATATGACTCTATGATCCTATCAGTACCCATGGACTTGTATACATCCAGTTTGCTTAAGTATTCTCTCACTTGATCCTCTTCCACCAAGGTTAGATCTTCTTTGCTTCAGCCTTTCCCCCTGATCTCTGGGACCTGGAACTCCCAAAGGCTGGTCTTGCTAAGAAAGACTGAGACAAAGAAGGCATTCAGTATTTCAGCCTTTTCCATGCCCTGTGTAGCCAGTTCCTCAGTCTCATTGAGCAATGGGTCCACATTTTTCTTAGTCTTCCTTTTGTTGCCTATATGATTATAGAATCCTTTCTTCTTTTCTTTGACTTCCCTGGTCAGACTCAATTCCATCTGGGCTTCAGTTTTCCTAACTTTACCCCTTGATGCTTGGACAAAGTTTTTGTATTCTGCACAGGTTACCTGTGTTTGCTTCCACCCTCTGTATTCTTTCATGTTTTATTTTGGCCAGGAGTTTGTCCATCCATGTAGGGCTCCTGACACTTTTGCCTTATTTCATGCTCATTGGGCTGAAACTCTCCTGAGCCTGGAGGAGGTGATCCTTGAATATTAACCAACTTTCTTGTGCCCCTCTTCCGTCCAGGACCTTATCTCATGGGACTCTTCCAAGGAGATCTTTGAAGAGACCAAATTCTGCTCTCCTGAAATCCAGGGTTGCGAGCTTGCTTTTCACCCTCCTCCTTACCTCCTCCCTACCTTCGTGATTCTGAACACTACCATTTCATGGTCACTGCAACCAAGGCTACCTTTGACTTTCACATCTCCAATAAGTCCTTCCTTGCTGATGTGTATGAGGTCCAGAAAAGTACTGCTCCTTGTTGAGTCCTCTGTCATCTGGAGGAGGAAGTTGTCATTGGCAGACTCCGGGAACCTCCTGGATTGCTTATGTACTGCTGCACTGCTCCTTGTTGAGTCCTCTATCCTCTGGAGGAGGAAGTTGTCATTGGCGGACTCCAGGAACCTCCTGGATTGCTTATGTACTGCTGTTGTCCCTTCAGCAGATATCAGGGTGGCTGAAGTCCCCCATGAGGATGAGGGTCTGTAAATGTCTACTGTCTACTCCTATCTGTCTGTAGAGGGCTTGATCCATTTGTTCTTCCTGGTCAGGTGGTCTGTAGTAGACACCTACTATAACGTTACCCTTACCTGTCTTCTCTTTAATCCTCACTCATAAGCTGTTTGTTGGCTCCTCATCCATCCCCAGACAGAGCTCCATGCATTCCAGCTCCTCTGTCACATAAAAGGCAATTCCTCATCTTCATCTTCTCTTCCTGTCCTTCCTAATAAGCCTGTATTCCTCCATTGCAACACTCATCATGGGAGCCATCCCACCACATCTCTGTGACCCCAGCAAGATCGTAGCCCTGCAACTGCACACATATCTCTTAACTCATCATATTTGTTCCCCATACTGCATGCACTAGTGTACAGGCACTTTAGAGAAGCATTCCAGCATGTTGAGTTTTTGGAGAAGGTTTGGCAGTTTCTCCATAGTGACTCCTTGTAGGCACTTCCTTGCTGAATGCAAATGCCAGAGGTGACCTCACTTAAGCCCCATTTTGTTGGTTTTGTGATCTCTGTCTGCCATACCACCCAATGCCTTTTGCTCAGTGATCCCGTCACATTATTTCATGCTCTCTGCCCATCTTGTGTAAGATGTAAGAAATAATTCATTTTACAGTGAGAACAATCATTCACTAGAACAATCTTTTCCAGAAGCTGGTAGAGTCCTCATCACTTGAAATGTTCAAGATGCAACTGGACAGAGTGCTAGATAATCTCATCTGGGCTCCCTTTTCCATGAAAGGTTGGACAAGACGATCTTTCAAGGTGCCTTTCAGTATGGTCTCTTCTATGGTTCTATGATCCTATGATCCTGTCTGTCACTCTTTCACAGGACTGCTGGCTACTCTTACTTCAAAGCCCTCCTAAAGAGGTCAGACATCCTGTTGGCAAAAACGGCTTTCTCCTCTTATGGGTGATGAATGTCACCTCTCCCAGGCAGAAGCTGACCTGCAAATAGGATGCCATGATCCCTGTTGCCAACACCAGCTCTGCAGCCACACATGAGTGCAGTCCGGCCTTACAGTGGTGTATTTTTGGCAAAGGCAACCTGATTCCAGGGATGGTCTGGAGATGTCTCCTAAACCAAATGAAGTCTTTCTCAGTGATGTTTGTAAGATTTCTAAGAATTTCATTTGGTTCATTCGTCTGATTAGAAGAAGATTTAGATTAGTTTGGACTATAATAAGGAGGAAAGGATTAAAATCATAAAGCAAAAATTTCAAAACCTGCTCATTTTGCACTCTGAAAGGGTTAATAAGATTCAAATTGACAGTTGATATTTCAAAAATTGAGGTAAATACACAAAATATGCAGATCCAAAAATATGCAGATCCAAACCTTAATTCATTTGCTTATCTGCCACATTTGAAACTATCTTTGAGTTATATAACATTTCTTAAAATCAAAGCATTTCTAAAACCTATAAAGCAGCTTGCACTGCTGAGTATGATGTTCTTTATAAACTGTTTTAAAAACCCCAACCATATGGATCTGGCTCTTTTACAATATCTTTTACTGAGCCAGACTCTCTTTAAAAAAGAATTAGAACAATAATAAAAACAGGAAATGTCATCAGTATTTTAAATATTTTGACCCAAAAGCATTTAGCATGGATTTATCTGGTATATTATAAACCAGAAAAGCATTGAAGTGGTCCCATCACCTTAGAGTTCTGGTTATATTTTGCAAGCACATTTTTGACATTTTTGTGATAGGTGCACACCTTCTAGGAGATTAAGAGTTAAAAGGAAGAAAAATTGTTGGATTACATCTAAGTTACTGTCATTTTTTAATTAAAAAAGTTAATTGCTGTCAATAAAATGAAGTTTCTGTGTCTGTTACTGAAAAACAGAACACTTACTTTTAGAAGGTCTGCTTTAATTGCAAAAATAAAGAATAAAACTGCTGATTATTCAACTGACAGTGTTTTTACGTAACTGAAAAGGTGTTAATTGAAAACATGTTAGATTGATTTAGAAACATGGTGCTCGATTACCAAGTAAAATTATGGATAATTAAGAGAGTATCTTACATCTAAGTTGAAATGTAGTTTCTCTGCAGTGAAATAGAAACTTTGTTAGAGGTAGGATTTCATCCTTATGAGTTCAACTACTTTTAAAACAATTTACACATGAAGTGCTAAACCCTGAGTACCTCTGCGATGTCTTTATAGAAATCTACCTCCCAAATATTATTTTTTACAACATATATCTTAAAAAAAAAACAGCAAAATTGCTGTATCACCCTACCTATCTAAAAAGTTGGCACCAGCTTAGTGATTTTTACCCTCTGCATCTATTAATTGGTTTTCTCTCAACTTGCTTTATGCTTATGCTTATATCCAGGTTTGTAAAGATCTTTTTGCTGAATTTGAAACTCAAAGTTACTCCCTTCCTTATGTGTCTTCTTTGTTAGAAGTCTGTCTTGCAGAGGATTGCAGCATGCTTTGTGATACAGCACAGCACTGCACTACGCCCTGCAGAAGATGAGACTTAAGGAAACCGAGTTCAGGTCCCTGACACTGTTCTGGAGAGCTATCACCAAGGTAAAGATGAAGGAGATGCAGATATACCTGCAGATTCCTTTTAAACAGAGTCATGGGCTTTACTTTGCAGGACCTGGTGCCTAATATGCATCAGCTACAGTGGAAATAAATGTGGGTCTGCAGTAACTAATGTTTCCTATAAAGAGTTACGGATTGCATAAAAGTTGAGTTATGCAACTTGAATTTGCCTGAAAACAAACATTCTTTCTATTTCAGTCAAAGAGAGAACTGAGCAATGATAAGCCCTCATCTCATCAGAATTCTTTTTCTGTCTCTCTTGCTGTGGAGCCTCCACTGCCATCTGGTATATTTTATTTTCTTCCTCTTCAGATGCGTATCCTTAAGAGCCAGCTGCTATACAGCCCTCAGTCTCTCAACGCCTTTCTCCAATAGTTCTACACTTGAGTTACACCAACTATTCTGTTCACTGTTGAGGAGTCTTTAACTTACATGGGCTCACAGAGTCCACTATCACAGGTTGTGACCTTGGATGAAATGATAGGTTTTTAAGCCTAGCCAAGCTAAACATGAGCCAGGTGAGTGAACAAAAGTCAAGACTCGGGTATTTATAAAAGAGTTGATTGAACTTCATTCAAGTTTTTCAGAATCCATGTCTTATTAGTTCTGCACGGATACTTGAATGATCCTTGCAGATTTCCCAAAAAGGCATTTTGAACCCTAATTGTTCTACACTGACTATTAATGAATGTTCAGTGGTTCGAAGAATTACTAAGAAGTAGACTGTCAATTACAGTATCAAATTAACTTCAACTGATTTACCATGTAAATGGAAAATTAGAAGTCATCTAAAAGTAACTTCTTTGGGGCTTAGTTTAGGCCTATTGTCCTCCATACACATTCATTTTATGGCAGTGATGGCAGCAGAAGCAGTTCCAGTCTGGATACCAGATGTCATCTATATGATGATGACACTACATAATAGGCTTGGCCCAGCACCTCAGGAAATTAGATCACCTTTGCAAGCTGACTTTGTGGTATTTGAGAAGTGCTTGATGAGTAATAAATTAGTGCTAAACTTTGAGGAAAAGTTATAAAATTCATCTTTAATTCCAAATTAAGAACATTAGTAGCTCAGCCCCTGTTAGGTAGTGCATGTATTAATGATTTTATTTTTTTTTCCTTTCAAGCTATTCAATTTCTTTAAATACCCTGTTATTTGCCCATCTAAATTACTTTTTGTCTGGTCTGAAGTGAAGAATTTCAACATGGTCCTCTGCAATTATATCTGAATACATTATCTCTCAGGAACAACTGTCACTGTCCTTCATGTCGTCACTAGAAACTGATTTCCTGAGCAAATTCAAATAAAAAACTCTAGATCTAGAAACCGAATACTGATTCACAGGGTATGCTTACTGTCTGAAACCTGTTACAAGGCTTTTTAAGGTAACACTGCACACTAAGAATAGGTTTGTAATCTTAAAAATCTGTGAAATGGCTGGACCATTTGTATTTTCCTTCATATGGTGACGTGTGAAACCCTTACAAGGGCCCCCATCTGTGGCACAGGTCTGCAGGATTTCTGTTTTGTCCTGGTTCAATATCAGTGCGGTTCATGCACAACTTCCTAGCCTCTGCTTTAGAACTTCATATATCAGGTTGGATGAGGACAAGTTTCTAATGACTATTCATTCTGTGCTAAAAAAATTTTGAGTTATTTTGCTGGACATGTTAGTTAAAACTTGCTTTGTTGACACAGATACATCTCTGCATCTTATAGTATATCTTAATAGCTTGCGTATGTTCAGGCCAAAAGTATTGTCAGTTCATGGGGTTTTTTTAAGGAAGTAGTGGTAAAATTCCAGGAAGTTTATTAATGCTTATAAATTTTCTGTAGTGTCACAAAGGATTCTAACCTATAGAATTCTATAAAATAAAACTATTAATGTAAAGAAAGCACATAGTTTCTTATTCTGTTCTTTTATTAGTAGGCATTTTCTCTGAGTTCTTGATTTCAGCCATGTTGCATTGATCAAACATTTTTTTAATGACATTTGTGACATTAAAGTTCTCTGTTGAATACTGAATTTGGTGGTTACAATTATAGTACCCAGGCAGGGAATGTTTCCATATTTAATACAAAATTCATTGTGAATAATATTTTCATTATTTCTCTTGTTATTTTAAAGAAATCATAATTTTCCTACAACAGTACGAACAGTATTAGCTTCAGTAATGATGAAAGGATAGAAGCATCAGAAAAAGCAGGGAAAAGAAAGAAAGGAGGAAAGACATAAAAAAGTGTCTACTATGTGAAGAGTGGGACAGTGAGACAACAAGACAAAATCTATGTACTGGTATGACCAATTCTTGTTCAGAGGGATTTACTGTCTCATTTACAGTCCTAATCTTGTCTGCTTGCATGACAGTTGCAACAGGAGAACGAAAACTAAAAGGAATGACAATCAAAAGTAAAACTTATCATTCTACATATATGTCTTTACAGGAAAATGGAAATAATAACCCACAAATCTCTTGGTGGAATTACTCCTTAGTCATAGTCCTGATGTAGAGAATACAGCAATACAGAATATGTCTGCATTAGCAAGTAATGTAGTAGGAACAGAGTAGTAGGTCATGCAGTTGGTGGAAAGGTTCCATTATACACAATTAAAGGCATGTAGATCAGACTAGGTTTAGTGTGTTCCATTGAACCAACCATATCTGCTATGTATTCAGTTCAAAGCTTTCTGAAGACAAGCTAATTCACAAAATAAATCATCCTCCAATGACCTTCTTAAGAAGTCTCACCCTGTCCTTTCAAACATTTTGTGCAGAAGAGGATTTCGTATCATGGTCTCTGACAAGGACTCACATCTGAAAGCTTTATTTGTACTCCTTTCTGTTTCACTTCTGATCACACTGAAATGTATACTGCTTAACATATCTCTGTTCTGGTTTTCAGCAATATTCAATCAGAGGACTCAATAACCTGACCCATACACCCAAAAAACATGTACAACAAAGTTATGTACTTACCCAAACTAGAAAATGGAGCATGAGCTCATTGAATTACTGATGCCCACTGTGACCAGGGCAGACCAAGGAATTGTGTTTGGATGTGCCTCTTTGGAAGATGCAGAGAAGGAGATCTGGAATTACACAGGAGGGCACCACCTCTGGCTTCAAACTCTGTAAAAGATGGACGTCTGCAGTACCACTCCATAAGTGCAGTTGTTGTCTCTGGTCCTCAAGGACATAATTTTCACCTTTTTGAATGGTCTGCACAGTTTTCTACCAATCCTTTTGTATTCAGCAGCAAGCATGTGGTTAGCAACCTCCTGGTATTGCCACTGGGTTGTTCTCCTTCCTGAGAAACTTTTGGTGCTTTCATGCTAGGTGCAGTGGTGTTTCTTCCTGGACCCATGTTGTGCCTTCCTGGGTTTTCTGTATGTGGCAGAGCAGACCTTACTATAAAGAAATACAACACTAGGAATGTGTTATTAAAATACAATAATAGGAATAATAGGGAATATAATAATAGTATTATTATGTCACCTTAAATAGTAGTGACGCACAAAGATATGACAAGTAAAGGAAGGAGAAGACAGGGAAGGAACTGCAGAGCTGCAAAGAGTTTAGGATGATAATAAACATCAGGCATGAAGGTACACAAGTCGTCTTCTCTATAGCACAGGAAGCACTTCAGGGTGACACAAGAGCTTGATGATCCAAGAACTCTCTTTTGGCGCAAATATGGTAGGTATGTAGAGGGTGAGGCTGAGAATTGCATTGAGTATTGGACCAACATGTGGTGAGTGGAGAAGGAAACACTACTTCTCTGAAAGAAACTGGTAAAGTGGGAAAAGCTTTTTATAAGCTGAGGTAGCAGGATATTGGCTCCTCTCCAAAAACCAAATTAAATTATCAGTAGCTACTGTTGATGCATATTCAAGCATTTAAGAGCTGATGTTTTATTGAAAGGGGTCTGGGATTCCTTCATATCAGCCTGTGTAAGTCTTTTGCTAGTCAATACTGCAGGAACAATGACTAGAATATCAGTAGCACATGCTTTAATTTTTTACAGGGTTTTTTTTTCGGTTCTTGACTGAAACTGTTCTGAAATGAGTCTGTGAAAACTTACTGGAGAGGTCTGAACCCTAGACCCTTGGGGCTCTTCTTTAAACAGTCAATGAGCTCAGGACAACTATGAACAGCAATATTATGCCCCTAGTAGATCAAGCATTTCCTGGTCTCATCCCATCCCTCGGTTTCATATATATTTGTAAGGTAGCTATAGCCTTATTTCAAAGCTCATTCTTTTGGGAATATTGAAAAGTTGTATACTACAGTTATCAAATACTACTAAATCTAGAGGCATCCACTATAGGTTCGTTGCTATGGAAAGCACATGAAGTGCCTCATCTAGCTGAATTAACTTTTGTATTTGGTGTACAGTTTTCTTATGGGGGAGGGGGAATTTTTCTTTATTTTTGAGAAAAGATAAGAAAAGGATTCACCACCAATTATGAAGGTTATTCTGTCTATCCTTCTGGTTAGCTGCCTGGAGAGTGCTGAGGAATAACACAGGAGTATTTCTAGGAGAGAATTTGAGGCAATTCTCTAATAGCTGTGACAGAAGATTATCTGGATGCAAGTTCCTAGTCAGAATAGATTTTCTGTCTATCAAATGAGATCCAAACCACTTCTTTCAAGAATCATTAATTCTCATAGCATTCAGTCTTACAGAAATAGTTCACCAAGCACTGAATAAAAAGCTTTTTATAAGACTGACCAGCATTGTATCAGCTCTAAAGCTTTTATCAGTAATTAAACAGACACATACAGGCTGAAGGTTCCCATGAGAGACTGGGTTATGATTTTCTTCTCTCCCTCCCCCCCAACTTTTTTATTTTCTTTTTTCTTTTCCCTTTTTTTTTTTTTTTTCTCCTCTTATGGGTAAATATGATGCTTCAGTATGACAAGTAAATTGCTGGGCATGTCGAATTTTGTTACCTTGACTACTGCAACCACTTACTTTATAACCTTTTGTTTCTGTTATTGCACCCTTCAACTTCATCCAGTAACTGTCGCTAAAATAATTTTCCTTTGTCAGTGCTCAGATCATATCATTCCACTGCTCTGTAGCTCCCTGCGTTGCTGACTTATCTTCTGAATCGAAGCTATGTGTTTTATCTCAACTGACAAGGCCTTTTAGAAACCTTCTTACATTTCAATTTTAGATAATAATTAGATCTCTGATTCAAGTTTACTTTTCTCTGGGTCACCTTTCCTGGACATAGTTATTGTGAAGTTTTCATCTCATGATAAACTCAGTCTCAAATAGCGGGGAGATGGAAACACACAGTGTACCTTTACTATATGTTCTACTCTGTGCTTTACCATGTGAAGCAGAAGAAAATCCAGGAGTTCAGGTAAACCGTGAGACAGAGAACCCACATTACAGCTGTGCAGTCACTTATTTTGCCAGTTCCCTGGCTAACCAAAATACTGAAAAGAAAATATTTGGGACAAGCCAGATTTATTTTTTTCTTGTTGTAACTGCAACAAGAAAAAGAGGCATTTCTTTCTGGTTCAAACAAAGTTTTTAGCTGAACCACAGTACGTTTCTTTTTTTTTTCTTT
>NW_009608749.1:0-4921 GCF_000690535.1 Cariama cristata
ACCCCCTCATCCAGATCATTGATAAAGATATTAAACAGAACTGGCTCCAATACCAAGCCCTGGGGAACACCACCTGTGACCTGCGACCAACTGGATTTAACTCCATTCACCACTACTCTCTGGGTCCAGCAATCCAGCCAGTTTCTTACCCAGGAAAGAGTACACCCATTCAAGCCATGAGCAGTTTCTCCAGGAGAATGTTGTGGGAAACGGTGTCAAAGACTTTACTAAAATCTAGGTAGATGACATCAACAGCCTTTCCCTCATCTACTAAGCAGGTCACCTTGTCGTGGAAGGATATCAGGTTAGACAAGCAGGACCTTAGACAATCCTTTCATAAATGCATGCTGACTGGGCCTGATCATCTGGTTATGCTGTACATGCCACATGATGGCACTCAAGATGATCTGCTCCATAATCTTCCCCGGCATCGAGGTCAGGCTGACAGGCCTATAGTTCCCCGATCCTCCTTCTGGCCCTTTCTGTAGATGGACATCACATTTGCTAACCTCCAGTCAGCTGGCACCTCCCCGGTTAGCCAGGACTGCTGATACATGATGGAAAGTGGCTTGGTGGACACTTCTGCCAGCTCCCTCAGCACCCTTAGGTGGATCCCATCCAACCCCATAGACTTGTGTGTGTCCAAGTGGTGTAGCAGATCGCTGACCATTTCCCCTTGGGTTGTGGCTCACCATCCCTGTCTTCCAACTCAGGGGTCAGGGTATCCGGAGAACAACTGATCTTGCTTCTAAAGACTGAGGCAAAGAAGGCATTAAGTACCTCAGCCTTTTCCTCATCCTTTGTCACTATGTTTCCCCCCACATCTAGTAAAGGATGAAGATTCTCCTGAGCCCTCTTTTTGTTACTAATGTATTTATAGAAACATTTTTTATTGTCTTTCATGGCAGCAGCCATGTGAAGTTCTAGCTGGGCTTTGGCCCTTCTGATTTTCGCCCTATATGGCATCACGACCTCCTTGTAGTTCTCCTGAGTTGCCTACCCCTTCTTCCAAAGGTCATAAACTCTCCTTTTTTTCCTGAGTTCCAGCCAAAGTTCTCTGTTCAGTCAGGCTGGTCTTCTTCACTGCTGGTTCATCCTTCTGCACATGGGGACAGCCTGCTCCTGTGCCTTTAAGATTTCCTCCATGACATATGTCCAGCCTTCGTGGACTCCTTTCCGCTTCAGGACTGCCTCCCAAGGCACTCCATCAACCAGGTTCCTGAAAAGGCCAAAGTCTACCCTCCAGATATCCAAGGTAGCAGTTTGGTTGACCTTTCTCCTTACTTCTCCAAGGATTGAGAACTCTATCATTTCACGATCACTATGCCCAAGACAGAGTCCAACCATGGCATCACCCACAAGTCCTTCTCTGTTCACAAACAACAGGTTCAGTGGGACACCTTCCCTAATTGGTTCCCTCACCATCTGTGTCAGGAAGTTGTCTTCCACACACTCCAGGAACCTCCTAGACTGTTTCCTCTTTGCTGTGTTGTATTTCCAGCAGACATCTGGTAAGTTGAAGTCCTCCATGAGAACAAGGACATATATTTCATTATATACCAAATGAAATAGGAAAATAATGGAAATTACTTTATAGTCAACTGTTTTGTGTATGTTCTCAAAGTTTTGTGCTCAATGCATAAAAAACTTAATGTAATGGTAATACTCAATATTCTAGGTCTGCTTCCATTTTACTTTACCAATTGGAAGATGTTTTAATTATTAAACTACCTCTGTAAAATCTATTTTTTCTATTTAAAAATATCTGTCTCTCAGTATGCTCCTCACAGCAAAATACACTGAGTTGAATAACTCCTGTTTGTATTATTTTTTGAAAAACTTTTCCTTTTTAGACACTATAAAGAAAAAAGTTAAAATCTTTCCATTATGTTCTAGGTTTAGTTTGGTCAGGTGTGACTGAAAGACTGGGACAGTAGTGAAAGAGAGGCAAAAGACACTCTTAAGGGAGCAAAAAAAACCCCCACACATGTACATGTATATCTATGTTACTTACATATATTTGCATGCATACAGTTCATTTGTCTATAAGCATGCATAATATGAATATCCTCAGTATTCTTGTCTCAATTAAGCAGTAAACCACTACAATTTTTGCAGTAAAAATTGGATCAGAATGAAAGTTGGCACAAACTCTGTTTCTCACCAAATATAGCTAGTTTTATGGTGCTGTCAAAAATAATTACATAAAAATATTTATTAATTATGGAAAAAAAATCATTAAATGATATAATAATTAAAATTTGTTAAGATATAAAGGGAAGTCCTAAGTATATACAACAAATATTTTTACTAAATTTAATCTTAATATATGCAGACATATAATATAATATGGAAACAATTCCTGAAACTGTTCTTGAGCTGACAATGACATGTATATGAATCTTCATGATCACATGAAATAAAGTTTTGCAGGAAGATATACCTGATGAATTTGTAAAAGTTCTTGTTTCTAGACTCTGAAATGTCAGAATCATGATTGCAAAGTACGTAGCTATACTATACTGGCTTTGAGTCAGCTAACTTTAGTAGCAGTTATGGAAAAAGACACAAATATGGCCATTCTGAGGACCTCTTCGAACATATCAAGAACTCCAGGGACAGATATGATAGCAATTTTTTCTGTAAATCATGATTTATTTAGAAATTACTGATTCATCAGACCAAATAAATCTTACAATAAATATCCATGGATTGACAGAGTATAATAGGTTGATAAAGATCTTGTATCTTTTAATGTTCTGGGAGAATCAACCTCTTGAATATCCTCAGAGCAAAAAAAACCTTAAATTATAGTGTTAACAGCTCAGGGACAATCCCTTCTCTGCCCAAATTTGAAGATAATCTGATATGAAGATTGATCCTTAATTTTTTGAAGGCCTATTTTAATCCAGGCTTACTTGCTTACCACATGGAAGTAAATAGCAACTGTAAAGGTACATGCAAATTAAAAACACCCAGGATTGCAAATCATAGTGGTAACTGCATAGTATGAGCAACATCAGGTTCAATAAGCTCTTGTAGCCCCTGACGTACTGTTATAAAGTCAGTGGAGGCTGCATGAGGGACATGTCATGGTCAAACTGCCTCTTGGGAAAAGGGAACCTTGGAAAAGTGCCAGGAGCATCATAGCTCCTAAGCCCAACACAGACAGGGGGGTCGACCATTCTTTTAGTTAGACAATCACTTTCTTGTCTTCAGGGATTGTCATTGATAATTAAATTAAATTGAATTTGATTGACAAATATAGCCATATCTTCAGTGTTCACACACCCTGTAATAAAAAACAAAGCTATATAAATTATTCAGCCTACAGAGCAAAGACTGTAAACATCTTGAACAGGCTCCTAGCATCTAATGTAACTTCTTAATATTCTGAAGCAAGAGACCATTTTGTAAAAATAAAACTTTCAACCAACTAGAATTTCTGAAGTTTGGACAGTTTTGCTGTCACAGTGTGGTGACCTGTAGGAGTTAAATTGAAGCCTGTATGCAGATCTGCTAATCTCACTGCAGACGCTCTCTCTGTGGAGGTCTTGCTGAACCTTGGTTATTCAACAGAACAGAAATACAGCATCTGTAAGAATTCTGACTGCTGGCACTTACAACTAATTCAGGGTGGGGGAGTTGTGTTAATGCTGATGCCTCTTCTCAGCACAGAAGGGTTCATTGCCTAGAGCAGATTCTACTAGAGAAGTCAAACTCTTCTAATTACCTAAATATATCTAGAAGAAACAATGTGTAATCAGGAGGGGAAGGGGAAAATCTGGGAGAAGAGAGGAAATTAATTCAGAAAGTAAGCTATTAGGAGGTGGAGACTGAGGGATATACTGAAAGTATGAAAAACTCTAAAAGACAAAAGATCATTAAGGCACCCTATCTTATGTCTTTCTATGGTGCGGTGACCCTGGCTGGACACCATGTGCCCACCAAAGCCGCTCTATCACTTCCTCTCCTCAACCGGACAGGGGAGAGAAATATAATGAAAGGCTCATAGGTCAAGATAAGGACAGGGAGAGATCACTCACCAACTACCATCACAGACAAAACAGACTTGATTTGGGGAAATCAGTTTAATTTATTACCAATCAAATAGAGTAGGATAATGAGAAAATAAAAACTAAATCTTAAAACATCTTCCCCCAACCCTTCCTTTCTTTCTGGGCTTAACTTTACTCCTGGATTCTCTACCTCCCCCTGAGCTGTGCAGAGGGATGGGGAATGGGGGTTGTGGTCAGTTCATCACACGCTGTTTCTGCTGCTCCTTCTTCCTCAGGGGGAGGACTTCTCACACTCCTCTCCTGCTCTAGTGTGGGGTCCCTCCCATGGGACACAAGTCCTCCATGGACTTCTCCAATGTGAGTCCTTGCCACGGGCTGCAGTTCTTCACAAACTGCTCCAGTGGGTCCCTTCCATGGGGTCACAAGCCCGGCCAGCAAACCTGCTCCAGCCTGGGCTCCTCTCTCCAAGGGGCCACAGACCCTCCTATGAGCCTGCTCCAGTGTGGGCTTCCCACGGTGTCCCAGCCTCCTTTGGGCATCCCCCTGCTCTGGCGTGGGGCCCTCCCCGGGCTGCAGGTGGGGATCTGCTCCAGCGTGGGCCTCCGTGGGCTGCCGGGGGACAGCCCTGGGGGGGAATCTCTGCTCCGGGCCTGCAGCATCTCCTCCTCCTGCTGCACTGACCTCGGGCTCTGCAGGGTTGTTTCTCTCACATATTCTCACTCCTCTCGTCGGACTGCTGTTCCTGTTTTGCAGGGTTTTTTTCCCCTATATGTTATCCCAGAGGTGCTACCCCCATCACGTCGGACTGCTGTTCCTGTTTTGCAGGGTTTTTTTCCCCTATATGTTATCCCAGAGGTGCTACCCCCATCACTGATGGGCTCGGCCTTGGCAAGAAGCGTATC
>NW_009608749.1:4995-16736 GCF_000690535.1 Cariama cristata
CAATGAACCCCCCCCTGGTGTGGCGTGTGTCCCCCCCCCCCCAAGCTTGCCATGCAAACCCAATATACTTTGAAATATTTTTCCTTTTTCTCACTTTTATCTATAGAAATAATTTTTAGTTGCCTCATTAGAACCTCATTAGAATGATTTTTTTTAAAAATATTACTAATACACTTGTATGATCATAAATAAATCATATAAAAATAGCTATAATCTCCTATAGTTCACTGGCATAGAATTTTCCTTTTTCATGTAACAGAATTCCGATGAGAACCTGTAGATGGATAAGAGGTTATTTTCATAAATATTAAGAATCTCTGTCTCTCTCATTGGTGATGAGTCATGCTATGAAGAAGATCTGAAGAGCCGGAATTTTAAAAGAGAGAATGAGAAAAGGGGGAAAAGGTTAGCAGCAATATCAATTCAAACACAAGAATTGCTAAAGTCTATAAAAGGAAACACTGATGTCTTAAAAGTGCATGATTAGCCAAAGGGAAAAATTCAAGTTGTATCAGAATGTGCCATATATTCTGTATATTCTTTGAGTGGTCAGACACAGAAATAAATAAAAAGAGAGAGAAAAAAAAATCGTTCTTTGTTGTACTTGTTTGCTGGCAGCTGTAATACAAGACATAATGAAGTCTTAATACTAGACAGACTTAACTGGAGTTCACTGTCATTAACACAAACAAATTTAACTTAATATTGCAAGGGTCATCTTACTCTGTTTCTTTAATGTGTGACAAGTTATTTCAAATATCAGATCACGAAAATCATGGAAACTCAAAAGTAGTTTTATAATTACATTCTAACACAGTCCTTTATATTTATAGTTTGCCCAGTGGCACTTACTTGTAATGCATCAGTGCATCAAAGCCACTGTTTGGCTTAAAGGAAGGTTTTTTAAGTAAATAAGAAGAAAAAACCCCAAACCTAGAGCCAATGTCCAGTGCTGTGCTGATAATAAGAACACTCTTTTCTTGGCAAAGCTACATTTGTGATTTTCATTGCTTAGAATCTAAATGATTTGTTTATGTTTTCTAATACTTAAGATATCACTCGGACTGTATAGGGGTGAGTGCTTGCCTACATAAAACAAATTTCACTTTGACTGTGGCTAACTTCATCTTACTACATTTCTGCAGAAGTTGAGAAAGCTTTTGACCAATTTTATCAGACCAGGTCGAGGTCTTGGGAGTGTTGCTGACATCACAAGTGTCTCCAAAGTCTAGAGGGGGAATACACAACGAACAAGGAGACAAGTGGAACGATAGTATTTTGTTGGATAGATATGCTGTGTAATAGACCCTGTAGTTCTTTTCTTCCTACCACACAGACTGAGGAGATGGAGCATTAATGCTCCTTTTTTTTTTTTTCATGCCTGGGTTTTCTCCCAAAAGAAGGTAGAACTGGAAGGGGATAGTGCACCCAATTTTTTGAGGCAACAAAGACGTCTCTGGGGACCTGAGACTAGTATAAGCATCTGCACAGACACAGCCATTTAGACCTTGTTGTCATTCCCCTAAATTCTTTTCATTATAGTATCTTCCTCACTGTGAGTAAGATTCATCCAAGATGCCCTGTAAGGCCTGCTGTAGCATACAACTTCAGAAGCAGACCTAATACAAAAGGAACAGCAAGCACATACATTGCAGTATTTCTGCAGTTAATACATGTTGTGGGAAATGTGTCAGTAATGGCATTATGGAGGTTACAGCATAGTCAGAGAAGCATGACAGGATTTATTTGAGTGTTAATCCAAAGGTATAGTCTGTCACAGTTGTGTGGTTGGCATATCCTGCTACAGTGTATGCCTGTGCACACATCCAAGTGGCACATGCTCTGTTGTAATGAATATTGTAATGAAAGTTAATAAATTGTACATTCTGTAGATGAGTTTACTTTGCTAGAAGGAAATATCTGTGGATATATGTAGCTGAGGTGAGGTTTGCGCTGTATGACCAATTCAGATGGAAATAGTTTATCCTTGAACTTCAAAATATGTCCTCTGCTTATTAGTCTCAAATTACAGCATGAGATTTCTCCTGCCTGATTGCCTGTTGCTATATAGCAGTACAATTGGTGTCTTTAGTGGCAGGCTCTGAAAAATGAAGTGGTTATAGTCTTGACAGAGTAGTGTGGAAAATTTTGTTTCTTTTTGTTGACGTGGGAGATTTTGTTCTCTGGGACTATCAAAACAGCATGTTTAAAAAGCAGTCTCTTCACTCAGAAATGTACCTTTTAACTACATTATAGAGATAGATCAATTAAATGTAAAATTATAATCTCAGAAGAACTATGTGGTTTTATACAGAAACAGTTTTCAGTAACTCAAGTATTTTATTACAATCATTTACTTATAATCAACTCCTTGAGTAGATTTGCAGATACTTATGCATAAAGAATAAATTGTAAAACTTGAAAACAAAAATCCAGCCACTCATTATGAACCATACAGTTTAGGTGACGAGATTACATATTTAAATGAGCACAGAAAAGGATTTCAGTGTTTCTTATGAAGAGGAGAGTAAATAACAGAAATGGAAGATTAGAGATAATGTATATAAAATAATTTTAAATTGTGTTATATGAAGGACCGTCAAAACAGACTGGAAACAATTAGGTTTTAAATGCTGAGTTAAGATTGGGTATGATGTTAACACAGGTTTTGAAATCCATAGCTAGAGTGCTGTATGCCAGAACTAAAAGATATGATTGACAGCTGTATGCTAACTGAAAAACAGAGATACCATTTGCTGAATATAAAAGTTATTTTTTGTATATGACAGATCTACCAGGAAGATTTCAGACTAGTTAGCTGTAGTCTTTCCAAATATAAAACATAGAAAAAGTAGACTAGCCTGTTAGTCTGACAGATTGAATTAGTTTACAGAAAAAAGGAGAGATACAGAGTGACAGTAGCTATTATGTCATGTTCACCACTTAGACTGTGTGTTTGGAGAGTATTTAGACACTTGGATAAGAGGTCCCCAAGTTATACTACATCACTACAAAGAATGTATTTTCTGTTCTCTGTATGTAAACTGGTATAAAGTCTTGTCTGGTGACTTCTAGGATGAGGGGAAACAGCCTCAAGTTGTGCCAGGGGATGTTTAGATTAGATATTAGTAAAAATTTCTCCATCAGAAGGATTATCAAGCATTGGAACAGGTTGCCCAGGGAAGTGGTGGAGTCACCATCCTCGGAGGTATTTAAAAGACGTGTAGACGTTGTGCTTAGGGACATGGTTTAGTGGTGGAGTTGGCAGTGTTACATTTATGATTGGACTTGATGATCTTAAGAGTCTTTTCCAACCTAAATGATTCTGTGATTCTATGGTCTTATCTGGAAGTAAGAGGTATTTGCACGATAGCAGTGATAATATTATTTTTCTAGAGCTCTGTTAGGAAGATTGACAGCACCTGCTATGCTGTAGGTCTGCCAGAGACAGGTGTTGCCAACTATGACATAGTGCTGTAATAAAGGTCTTCTCAGAGAAACAGGTAGTTATGGTCTTTGGAAGCTCAAGAAGCCAAAAAAGCCAAATTACTTTTGAGATGTCTTCAGACAATGAGAGTTAAAACACCATTAGACTACCTTCAGTAAATACCATGAAAAGAATGCAGCAAAACCATTTGATAGGTCACATGGGGTTACTGTCATCGATGATCATAACAATACATTTGAATTAAATTGGTCATTCTTTTTTAAACAAATCTCCTGCTTTATGAAATAGTCATCTCTTGGATTGAGCAATACAGAAAAGATAGGGAAATAAACCCAAATTTTTACATTATCATTGGTCAAATTACTGTTTTATGAATTTTACTGGCATAAAAACTATTAAGGATAATTTAAATTCTCTTATCAATTTTTACTTTATTCCATTTTGCATAAAAAATTTAGTTCCAAAATTTCAAAGTATCAAAATATTTATAATTTCCAAATAATTTATAATTTTATTTTAATATGAAAGTAATCTCTAAACTGAAACATATTTCCTAACAGTTACCCTCTTGAAAGAACATCTTTCAGATAATATATTTTTCTTCCTGATTGGTCTGAAGTAAGGGATGTAATCAAATTCTTCAGTGGTTCTGAAGGTCAGCTCTGATCACCTTCCCAAGTACCTGTGATAATTATTTTTTTTATGAAGCTAAATTTCACCAGTAAGACAGAATACAACAACCCATAATGGATCTGGATATTGGGGTTTATTGAAGAAGCAAGGGGATTAGAGTTTTAACCCTACTAGATTATCACTCATGCTCACTTACTTGTTCCCCTCAGCATTACATTTGGTGGGTCTCAGCTTCTCTTTCCAGCAGGGAGGCCTTTGCTGGCCAGGGAAGGCTGGGCATAAAGTTGTGTTGGATCATGCTGTGCTACTCCTTCCAGTTACCAGTCTTGGGTGTTACCAGCCAAGGTCCCTCAGCTTCCCCCTGTATTCATCTCTATGTGTCTTCTCCAACTTCTAGTCCTTCCTCAACTTCCAGGATCTTTCCTTCAGCCAGCATTTTCATCATCTTCTTTATAGGTCCATTCTTTCCAGGATCACTTCTTCTTTTTGGTGAACACTTCTTTTAGGTTCCTTGTCCCTGGATTTCCCAATCTTTCTAAATAGTTTTTATGTACATAGATATAATGTATGATCAGCTTCCCAACTGATGCTTCTGATTCATGTATTTTTAAAACTTAGAGGATTCAGGACAAGCTCCTTGTTTTGCAACTTGTATAATCTTCCCTAAAACTGGACTTTGTGGAGTTTGAAGAGGGAAAGTGCAAAAGTCCTGGACCTAGGGAGGAAAAACCTTATGCACCAATATATGCTGGGGGCCAATGGTCTGGAATGTAGCTTGGCAGAAAAGGAGCTGGCGGTCCTGGTAGACACCAATTTGAACACAAGCCAGCAAAGTGCCCTTGCGGCCAGAAAGCTAATGGTATCCTAGGCTGCATTAGGCAAAGTGTTGCCATCAGTTTGAGGAAGGTTATCCTTCCCCTCTCCTCAGCACTGCTGAGGCCACACTTCGAGTAACTGTGTCCAGGTTTGGGCTCCTGAGTACGAGAAATACAGACATATAGGAGAGAGTTCAGCAAAGGGCCACTAAGATGATTAAGGGACTGGAGCATCTCTCGTATGATGAAAGGCTGAGAGAGCTGGGACTGTTCAAGCCTGGAGAAGAGAAGGAGGGGTCTTATCAATTAATATAAATACCTGAAGGGAAGATGCAAAGAAAGTGAAGCCAGCTTCTTTTCAGTGATGTCCAGTGACAGGACCAGAGACAATGGGCATAAACTGAAACACAAGAGGTTCCCTCTGAACATCAGGAAACACTTTTTTGATGTGAGAGTGACCAAGGACTGGCATAGGTTGCCCAGGGAGGTTGTAGAGTCTCCCTCCTTTGAGATATTCAAAAGCCATCTGGACATGGTCCTGGGCAACGGGCTGGACATGGTCCTGCTTGAGCAGGGGAGTTGAATCAGATGACCTCCAGATGTCCCTTCCATCCTCACCATTTTGTGATTCTATAATTCTGTGCCTTTACACAATGGCTCTGTGTCAACAGATTAATCTCTTTTAACATGAAAAAGAAAAGCAGTGTTATTGCATGTTCTATTAAAAAAATTAGAGAAGGGAATAAAAGCCTACTGCAGGAAAAAATTCTGAAGCCTTAAGGACATAAACAGCAAAGACTTTTGTTAGATTTGCTCTATTTCTAACAAAAATTATGAAAAATTGTCAGATTAACATTTTTTAAATCGAAGGAGCTGAGATTAAAAGAGGATATTTTAGTTTCCTTAATGTCCAACCTTGTTTTGAGGACCTCAGAATTTATTTGTAAATTATTGAAAGAGCTACATAGCACTGAAAACAGAGACAGAGTGAGAATATTAGGACTGTTTAAATAATTACATCTGATTGCATTAGAGAGTGGGAAAAGTGTTCAGTAACTAACTGCAAAATTTTTAACATTTCAAAAATTTTACAGCTCATATTAGAAGGAAACTGCAGTAAGTAAATCAAAGTCTCATGTATACAACCTTGGAGAGATCAAATTAAAGTCTCTACTCAAGAATATTTCATTATTGACAGACACTCTAGGGAGCGAGAGGAAATGAGTGAGACCCTGTGCCAGAACAGCTGGTATGGTGAAGGCAATGAGATGGGGTATGCAACAGTAGTTTGAGTGTTAAAATAAGCTCTTGACCCTGTGTCACAAATATTACAGGTGATCCCTAAGCACTACATTGCTGGTCAAATTAGTTATTTTAAGATGAAATTGTATTCTAGAGGTAAAGGCTCCCTGATTGAGAAGCTCCCATTAAATTTAGCATTTTGATAATTCAGTATATTCTAGTAAATAATATTTTCTTTGGAAAGTTTTCAACTACATGCTTAATAGTAAACCAGGAACTTTACTCCTTTATTTGTTCCAGAAAAACAAAACAAAACAACACAACACAACACATGAAGACTGTTTGGATTCCAATATCTTTCTCTTACATTTTTACACTTGAAAGAAAGTTTAGTCAAAAGTCTAGGAAGACTAGAATAATAAAAATGACCTAAAAAGAAGACAGGAGTCTTTGTCAGCTTCATGAATCATAGCTTTGAAGAAACTAATACAGTACTCAGAACTGTAGGTTATTTTTTCCTTTCTTTTCAATGTTCTGGAATTTCATTTTATTTTTTGTTATCATCTGATTGAATGTGACAAGTAGTCTTGTATGTGTAAATTGATATAGTGTCTGCAACTGTTAATACAGCAGATAAGTAGGTTATGTAGTGCACTGGAGTTTCTTTAAGTATGAAAATATAAACTATGCAATTGCAGTACTGTTACTCAACTGGAGCTCTGTAATGCAGCTATTTTAGCCTGCAGATATAAAATTATTTGAACTATATGAAAACCTACTAAAAAATTGGAGAAGCGATGAAATTTTTTTTTTCAGAAGTAATTTCAAAGTTAGTAGTGAAGATATATAACATGATTGTCTTGTCTTGTGTCTGTCTTGTATACGTACAGCTGAGGTTACAAATTTAAAAAACAGATTTCCTGAAATAAGTAGGTAAGCAAGTATGGCACTGGCTGTACTCATCTTTGCCTCTTTTCCATCACAGAAATTTCCATTCTGTGGACTGAAATTTCCATTCCATTCAAGCCTTATGATGGAATAAAATTTATTCAACAGGATGAAACACACAACACATAACCGCAGAAGGGTATATTAAAAATGTCTATTGAAGTAACATTTTGCTTCTATTTGCACTTCATTTTTAGGTACTGGGAAATTCTTCCCCAGACATAAAGTATTTCATGCCCTGTTACTGCATAAAATAACAGTCAGAACATTGAGATCACTTCAGGAAAAGTAACAGAAAATTTCTGAAGAAGTGTAGAAATAAGGTAGGTCTTTGCTGCATGAACGAACATTTGCAGTCTGGAAAGTCAATGAGTTAGTATTCCATGAAGTTCTAAAATGACTTGCATGCAATATGCTGAATTTCTTTAAAAGGGAGCTTCAAATGTTGAAGGCTGTGAAGAAAGCTCTTTACTGTTAATTTCCTGAAATCTCAAAGTTTCCTTTGAAGAATGTTCCCTGAAGAATTTTAAATTATTTTATTTGCATTTTTTCATTCATATTTATTTATCACTTATTTCTTCATACATGCACAGGCTTCCTGTAGAGATATGTATAGAAAAAGATAGAATGCACATAAGTATACTACAGGTTTTATGTTTCTTCAGAGGAAAGGAGTAACAGATGGATAAATTCTGAAAGTACAAGGAACAATTGCAACATCTTTCATAAAAACCAACAGAAACCTTCAACCACCAGTTGTCAAGCTACATGGTTTAGTAGAATGGGTTAGAAGTCATCATCTGCCCACAGTTCATAGTGCCTTTTCTTTTCAGTTGCCAATAAATTTTAGAGCTTTTATTTGCTGTAACATCTTCTGCAGAGTTGTTAAAACAATGTTAATGCCTGAACACAGCTTAGGTCAGGTAATCTCTGCCCCTCATCTTTGTCAAATGAACCTTGCACTCTGGCACAGATAAGAAATGTTGAAAAACTAAACAACAGAAAACTCAGACAGGTGATTGGTAATTCTGAAGTGCCTCAATACCGTCAACATAAAAGGAGTTCCTCCAGGCTGAACATTTCTCAATGTTCTTTTACCTCTATGGTGTGAAAAGCAAAGCTTCCAAGTAAGAGAATCCTGAAGCTCTTTTGCCGATACAGTTAAGCTGTACTTCCAAATAAGAAGACAAAAGAATAGAACAAATCTTCAGTACTCTGTTGTCATCATTTCTGTCTCTCCCCCAGCTTTTGGCAACTTTAATCTTAGCTGCATTACATAAGAAAAATTGAGTTCATTTTTCACGGTGGGTTTTGTCTAATAATCTTTCAGAGGTGATTTGTATCTGTGACCTTCATAGCATCCTGTAGAAAAGAGTTCTGGGTTTCTGAATTCATTACTTTCAAAAGGAGATTATTCTTCCTATGTGATAAGACGTCAAAATACTGTTGAAATCTAGAGCTATTTAACAATTATCTCATTGCACATTGTTGTCTGATTCAGTGTACAGACTTTTTTTTTTTCCTAAGCTGTATTTGAAAAGGCACTTAGGTACGTAGGGAAACGTAGAAGAAACATAATGAACTTCCTATAAGTGTTTTTGCTTGGTAGCTATAGATATGCCCTATATTCTTTAATTTTCTGTTTTCTAAAAACAATTCTACATACATTAAACATTTTTCAAACTTTTGTCTTTATATGGTTTCTGCTGAGCGGCAAGAAGGGTCCGCTTTATTTTATTTAGTATTAAATACCTGCAGTGCAAGAAAACAATGTTTCCATTTCCATTTCCAGTGTCTTTCATCAAACTCCACAGTGTAAGTATGGATAAATCTGATTCCTTCAAGCCTGTTTTCCCAGATTCCTCATCAATTAATAAATCTGATTAAAAAACTTGCAATGAAAAAGAGGTGGTTTTTTTTTTTTGTTTTCCTTTTTGCAAAATGTTGATTCCCAAATTTCTATCCAGGAGTTAATTTGTGGTCAACAAGAGGAAGACTTAATAGGGTGCTGAAGTTCCTAAGGGTTAAGGCAACCATAAGATGTGAGAAGATCAAGCTTTTATTAGTTTTGCACTCCCTATCCTCCAGTAAGTACCTGAAGTACTTCACTAGTTACTTGTTGTATTTGGTAGTTTTTTACTGATGCTAGTCATACTACAGATGTAAAAACAATAATTTGGGGAATTCAGACAATTCTGGTTGCATTCCAAGATCTGTTGGTAAATAGTAAAATCTTTGTAGAATGTGTATATTTCACTACATATTCCTCCAGCTTCTCATTTTATCAGAAAATTGGATGTAAAACTATTATGTTACTCTTTGTGTCAATCAAAACAAATAGAAATGCTGAAGCCAGATGTATTTTAAATCTTCCATATATACAAATGTATGTGTGTATATAGATACACACACATGGAAGAATGCATTGTGAGCATGTGTGTGTATAAATTCCTAAAAAATTTTAATTGTAATAGGGCTAAATAATCTATTTCATTGGATTTTTTTTCAATGAAGTTCTAATTCATTAACTTATTAATTACTTTCTTGAAAGGAACAATAAGATCAGTACCTAAAGCATGATTAAAACATAAGGTGGAATGACAAATTTTGAATGAATGCATAGTTCAAGATGTTTATGTCCCTTTTCAAAGTTAATGAATGAAAATCAATCCAGGTTCCATTGTTGAGCAGCTATTTTCCGCCCCCAAGAGAGCTGCAAATACTGTAGTCAATAACAGTACAAGAACCAATAACATTTTAAAGTGTTAAATCAGACAAGTAGATCTTCAATTTAGCCCCAAAGCTAGAGAGTGATATTTTACATTTGAAAGAAAAAACTCCCTTCCAGGTCTAGAAATCTCCAGAGCCGAGGAAAGAGACATGGGTTCAGGACTAAAAGGTCAAGGGAATGGATGCTGACAGCTGGGTTGGATTTCTCAGTTGGCTATTAAAACTCCACATTAAACAGCATTTGTTTTTCCTGTTTTGTTTTTCTTGCAAGGCTAAATTGACTCTTTAAATGAAAAGTATAAAATTAGAATTCATGATAATACTAAATATGAACTATTCTCTTTTCCAGTTATGTGGAATTAGCAAAAATGTTTAAATAGGCCATGAGACTAGAGTTGGTTAAAAAAATTGACAGAAAGTGCTAATCCAGAAAAATATTTCAGGGAAAGAAACCAAATCATTCAGCTTCCTTAGTCTTCCAAATAAATCTAAGTGATTTTCTCAGGCTTCTACAACTCATTTTACAAATTTCTGCTGCTCTCCATCTGCTGAGCTGTCTGTCTCTCCAATCCTGAGCACACCACAGCTGTTCCTGCTGTGAACCAGCCAAAAAGACTGCAAAGTTCATGAGCAAAGCAGCCCTCTTACTTGACCAACAGGCAGAGATCCCAGGAAAGCAGACAGTGGCATACCCAGGCTGTCAGGGCACCAGCTTGACCATGTTTGCAGGGCAATCAGGTATTTAGCTAAACGCATTTCACAGGGTGCCTGACTGACTTTAATGTTTCCTTAGCAACTGGTTCTGTTGGCTCCTGATCTGGAGATTTGACTAAGCATCTCCCAAGCTTTCCAGATGGCTAGAGCAACTCTTTTCCCATGTAGCCAGTCTGTCTGATTGCCAGGCTTATTAGACTATTAACATCCCCAAAAAAGGTAGAAATAGAAGTTTTCCTGGAAACAGCTAAATTCTAGTAGCAGCTCTAGGAACTACTGTCTGGTGGTTGAATGCTCCCCTTGCTGACTCACAGAGCTCACTTAGCTAACTTGCTGGTTTGCAGAAACCTAGTAAGAAAGCAATTCATTAAAGGGCAGCTGGAGAAATTTGGAAACTCAGCACAATCTTATGGGGTTTCAGTTCCACTAAACAAAACCTAATGCTTTTTAACTTTTCATTTTTTTTTATTGGGTTTCAGTCATTTGTAAATGGGAGAAATGTTTTGCAGGTCAGACATTCTGTTCCTTAGGCAACCCATGCTAGCACAGTTATGAATGGCTTTGTAGACATCTTGTTGAAAAAAGTAGAATTCAAAATTATAACCCTTTTTTAAAAAATATAAATTATATAATCAGTTGCTTGCACTGATGAGAGTCTTACTTTTCAGTAGATTCACTTACTGCTAATTCTGTTCTTTTTCTCAGTCATTCAGGGGGTCTGGATTAAGACAAACATCCTAATCCTCACATTTATGTTTTCTTTCACCCTCTTTTAGACAAAATCAGATTCTTACTCTATCACCCTTAAGCAGGATTTACTGTCACTACTACTGGTTACTACTATGTGGTTACTGATTCTTTTCCTTTCCTCCATGAGATAGCAAAGTATTGAATATTCCCATTTTATGGCCAGGGCTCTTAGAAACATTAACTATAACACTCAGCCTGTGCAGCCTGAAGTCTAGTGCACTCCAAGTCTTAACTCTAAGTGCCTATACCACTGTATTTTTTCAGCTGTCTGAACTAAGGTTGCCTACAATCCTAACCTGTCTTTTTATCTGCTGTAATTGGTAATGTAACTGCTTGCTAAGAGAGACACCAGGCTGTTTTATCTAACCATCACTAATCACAAGGTGGTTGTCTAAGGCCAAAAGGATATGTCTGGGGAAAGTAAGCATCTGCTCAAGCATTCTGACAAGCTCAGGGTCTCT
>NW_009608749.1:16767-27787 GCF_000690535.1 Cariama cristata
TTGATTATAAAGAGTCTGGATGACTACAGATAACATTTGCTGAGATGAGTACTACAGTGAATGATTTGTCCCAGAGCTCATAGAAGATACAAGTGCAAGATGGATCTTATTTCTTATAAATTACAGTCCTAGATATTAATGTACAGTCCTAATTATTAAACCATCTCTCCACTTCATCCATGTATTGTTCCTGTCTCTATGTTCTCTTACTACTCCTCTCTTCCTACCTCAGCAAAGTGTACTCAATTTAAAGAGACAATAACTTCCTCAGAGTCTTTAGGCAAACCCAGGAGTCATGAGGTAAACACTTTCAATGATTACTGGAACATGGTAAGGCTATTAATCTTTTAACTTTTAATAGTATGTATTTCCCTAGTTAGTTTCCCAGGATACAATT
Organism: Cariama cristata; assembly: GCF_000690535.1. Lineage (NCBI taxonomy): Eukaryota > Metazoa > Chordata > Aves > Cariamiformes > Cariamidae > Cariama > Cariama cristata. The sequence continues at coordinate 17,165 of NW_009608749.1, forward strand.
AGTTTTGGTTGTTCCAAATGCTCACTTGTTTAATTCATTCACTGCTTCCCTTACATGTAATAGTGGCTACAGACAGAAACTCCAACAACCCTCATGCCTCTGAGATGTGAATATATTTGGTATATAAATTTCTCTGTGAAAAGTAATACCCTAGCAGAATGTGTATAGCTTTACTGCGAAAACCTAGGTGGCAAAATCTGTTTTGGGACAAACTATTCAGACCAGGACACTGTAACAAATATCCCAGATTTTATTTTTATATACTCCTCAAGCATATGCCAAAATAATTTATTTGACTTAATGCTTTTTCTAACATATTAAAAACCAGTTTTTGTAGCTGTCTGAAATATAAATTATGAAGAAACATAGGTGGGAGAAAAAAGATCTGTTAACAGAACAAGTAGTGTATCTGCTACAAAATTTTCCACATTTGGAAGACACTTCTTTAAAAATCAAAACAAAACAAAAAATAACAGAGCAACTTTGTAAATGTGCATTACAATGTATACATATTTCTATAGATTTTCACTTGAAACAGTTATACAAGTACTAACACCTCTCACCAGGAAGCCGCTTCTTTTTTTTTTTTCAAATAGTCATAAAATTCGTGCCACTCATCATCATTTGTTCAGTAATATTTTAGGATTAAAAGTGTTGTGAATCTATAAAAGATAACAAAGTTATTCAAACAAACCAAAGAATTATATTACCATCTATATTCCTGAATAGGTAGACTGATTCACTCTAGGGAAATTAACTAAGTATGTTTATAAAATTACTTACAATGGGATAGTCAATTTCTTTTTTTCCCAATTAAGCTTTCTGTAGCAGGAAAAAAGACACAAAATATCCATTTAGATAATGTTCTTACTTGCTAATAAAGGGAAAGGTTATCAATAGAGTAGCTGTTTATTCATGTAGTAATTCATAGTCTCAAAATCAACGCATTAAAACTCGTCCTGGATGAAGGTTGAGAGAGTCTGCTCCTTCAAGATTCTATTTTAAACAATAGCTATAAGTTATACTTGTACCTTTTCCATGTGTTAATACTTAAAAGTATATCAGAAATTCAAAATTTCTGGTAAGATTATGGACCTCACAAGTGTAGAGAAACTTGGAAAAGACTTGGTATAACCTGATCTAAAAAGGTAATAAAAAAAAAGAACAGAAAAAAGACAAGTTTTTAAAGGAAAATCTCATGATTTTATACACAAATGTCAAAACTTCGAGAATCACAATTTAAGGCTGATGGTAGAGACAACTCTTGATTATCTACATTTAGCTACCAGTATAAGTATATTCTAGGTGATCTAGTATTGAACAAATTTTGAGACAATAGCATTTCAAATATAAATGCAAGCATCAGGATGATTTAAGCTACACTATTTTCATTTCAGGATGACAAAAAGTTAGTAAAAATCAATAATGATATAGCCAGTGAATTAACAGGCACCATCTCTAAATAACAGGTCATGATGGTAATTCGGTTTACTATGGAGGTTAACCTTCACTTGTGCTAGAGACAACTGAATAAGTCTAAGCAATATCGACTGCCTAACTAAATATCTGTTGACTGTAATGGGAGTTTAAACAGGTAGCTCACCTGCACATGTGGAAACATGGATTTCACTGTCTTAATGTTGAAATTAATTATCCAATTGTAGGGGTCCCAAAGTCGACTGCTGAAAACCAAGAAGAGAAAACATATGCACTGTTTTTTTTAACCTCGAATAATGTGGCAATTAAGTGTAAAATTTAGAAACAGTCATGTAATCTATTTGTTCAATACAACTATAATAACCTTTCATAATTTTACTGTAATAGTACTGAATGCCACTTTGAATATTTGTCTTCGGCTTGCATCTTATTTCTTCGTAACATGAACAAAAGCACAGAAAACCCCATTTTTAGAAGCTGTTGACCTGAAACCACACTAGTAGCTCACAACAGATTTTGAGTGAGGTTCTATATCCAAGCCCCACTAATTTTCCCAGTCTTTGAAGCAGCAGCTAAACTAGTATGGGATGTCAAAGGACAAGAATGGAAATGAATGAAAATATATCCTCTGAAGGCCTCTGAACAATTTTCAGTTCTTCCTGCCAGGGGCTTCGATCAAACAATGCACAATGAATATTCATTATGCAGCTGAGTAATCGATTCTATGGCTATTTTTTTCACAAAATTAGGTTCAAAGGGAAAGATACATCTGGTTGGACAATGGAGTAATATCTCTCTGTCTCTTTCACTTCCAGAGTGCTGGCAGTGACAGTATTCAGGAAACAAGACTTTCCCTAAGTGTACAAAAGACTAATATGAAAGCCCACTCTTCCTGTTGTAATTAACTTATAAAGTTTTGTTGAAGACAATAGAACTGTGCATATTTGTGTTATCAAAGGTTTGATTCTTAATAATCTGCTTTAAATTAATGATTTAATTAAAGGGCTTGAATTCTGTCTAGTTGTGACATATTCTGTATAAAATACCCTGATTTACATCATCTTCAGGTTACTTTTATTTCCCGTTTACAATCATTTCCATGTTACTCTTACACAACAGCTATCACTTTAATGAAAATTGATAGGGACTAAGTCCTGGGATGTTTATTTTTTAAAAAAATGAAGAAAAAGGTACTATAAAAGTTGTGTTTCAGTCTCGCAAGAAGCTGGAAGGTAGAAAAAGACAAATGTTTTTTATTCCTACTAGTTACATCAGCTACTAGCACGCAAATGGTTTCTTTTTCATGTGTAGCTGTGAGCAAAACTGTCATGGGAAGGTGTCTTAAACATTTTCTTTATCCAAAAGTACAAACGCTTCCTGAACCTTCTTTAACTTTACAGGTCTGATGGGAGTAGAACACTTTCAAAATGTTATTTTCCACCTGTGTTCTCTAACTTTTAGAATTTTAGTCCAAATCCCAATGTGCTTTCATTGCTGTAATGCCTCTTTCATTTTAAGAATTTTCTGTTTAGTATGACTTTCACTATATAGCTGTCCTCATTCTTAGATGTTATTCACAGAAATAAAGATAATTTATGTGACCCCTTTGTTTAATGGCGAACAGGTATTATTAATTTATGATTTGCAATACTAGGCTGGAACCTCATAAACACACAACTGAGAAGACTGTTACTAACAAATATTGACATTGAAATTATTAGGTGATTCATAACAACAGTGCATATAGAATTTGATTGGTATTTCTTCCTGGAGTTAAGGCATCACAGAACATAATTAAGAATACTTAGAAATACCATCTCCATCATTTAAAAATGATTCATAATGTTCTTTTTCTATGTGTGAGAACAACTTTTGACTATAAATGTCCTCGTTTTTGATTAATCAGCAAAGAAAACAATTCCACAGCACACACAATGATAAAGAGAATTTTCAAGTTTATATCTTCGTGCACTCATGTGCCACTGTAGAATAATCTAGAAAAGAATTTGTTGAAAGAAGCAATTTAAGGAATGGTATAATTTTCAGAATAAAAAATCTTTCATTAAACCTTTGTGTTCTCACTGCAGAAGTTTGTACGCTTGTTTGTTTTCCCCCTTTCTTTGAATGCAGACTGCACTCGTATATATTCTTAACTTTGACAGTGGTTAATTTGCAGATGTTTTCAAAATCTGAGCAATGAACTGTAGCAAGTATTTCTCTATAGGCTTGCCAATAGAATATATGGAATCTGGAATTGGGGAAAAAAGGAAGTCGTCAACAGAGACTTCAAGCTCTTGGTTTATTGTGTGGACTGGGAGTCCTTTTTTAAAAAAATAGATTTTGTGTTAAAATTTCAAGTTTCTCTACCCTACCAGCAGGGAAATACAAAAGCTATTGGAAATGCTGTCTTTTGAACAGTGGCAAAGTGCTTTTAGAGTTTAGTCTCCACAGGTAAGTAATAGGTTTTTGAGCATTCTATTCTATCTTTTATAAGGGTAGTGAAATTGTGTGATTAAGAGCAAAATTAATTTTTGATAACCTAGTATAAAGGACGTAGGAAGTTCTGGCTCAGTATCAGATAAACATTTACTCTGGGAATCTGTGTAAATCAGAGGAATGACTATTTGTGAGTCTCAGCCTTGGACGTGCTTAATCAGCCAGAATTTTCTATTAATGAATTTTGAATAGCCATGACAAAATTAATTACTTTAAAGATGGGCAAAGAATTTTGGCGGGAAAAGAGGTGACATTTTATAATGGTAAATAATATCTCTCCTCACAATATGCGGCAGTGCTGTACTATGTGCAGTGCATATCAAGAGGGAATGGGTTATGCACTAAGTTCATCCAAATAAGAATTGTAATGTAAGGGTTTTTCACAGTTCTGAGGTCTTCTAGTTACTCTTCACAACAAACCTATACAACTGATCTCATGATCTCAGGTTTTGGGTTTTTTTTTATTTTGTGTTTGGAGGTTTTTTGTTTGTTTCGGTTTTGTTCTTAATTAAAGTAGAGGTTAATTCAGGGACAACAAAGATGGATTGAGAATAAAGCACTGCTCAGGATTTGTTGCAAGGCTATTGCACAATGCCTGTCTTAGATGTACCTTGCACCTTAGTCCAAATTTGTCAAGGTCATCTTCTTTGCTTTTAAATATAATATAAATCCAATTAATAGCCTTGCTGTATAAATACATTCCAGAGGATTAAAAAGGCATGTGGATTGTGCTCCATAGGATTATTTTCCTTAATTACTCAATGCTTTTGCTCCCAGTCTGTAGTGAAGGATATCAGCCTTTCCTTTACATCACCTATTCATATTTGAGATTTTTTTTTTTTTTGATAACCACTTAGTAAAAGGCTGTAGAATTTGTATGGGATTGGAACTGATTATAATCTCACTTGACATTTCCAAGCTATGGCATAGGAAACTTTAAATAATATCTATGATAATAATTGTTATTATCGAAAGCCACAGCAGGATTTTGTACAAAAACTCACAAGTACTGAGTTCTTTGCCCTGTATTTAAACTGTTAGAAGATGTCATTTTCTCTTTTGTAATGATAGTGGACATACAGCAACTTTCATGCTAGGAACCTAAAACATTTTAGTATATAATTGATGTGAGATAATGTAAATCTCTTGGGATGGAAAACCCAAGAAACTTTGTGTAGGCTAGAATTTAGGTTCCAAACTAACCGAAACCAAGGAGTGTGACCCTTATAGTCCTGTGCTTCGTATTTGTAGCTAGAATAGCATTGAAAACATGCCAATGTCTTGGCTACTGCTGAGCTGTACTCACAGAGCATCAAGGCTGTCTGTTCAACACCCCCTCCCCAACAAAGGCCAGTAGGCTGGGGGTGAGCAAGAGGTTGGGAAGGGACACAGCTGGGACAGCTGACCCAAACTGACCAAAGGGATATTCCATACAATATGATGCCGTGCTCAGCAATAAATCTGCGGTAAAGGGAGGGAGGGGGAAAATTGTTATAAAGGTGTTTCTGTTCCAAACCAACCACTATACGTACTGAGTTCCTACTTCCCAGGAAGTGTCTGGACATCGCCTGTTGATGGGAAGTTGATAATAAATCTTTTTGCTTTGCTTCGCTTCTCCATGTAGCCTTTGCTTTTCCTCATTAAACAGCCTTTGTCTCAATCCACCAGTTTTTCATCCTATTTTCTCCCCGTCCTGCTGAGGAGGGGGAGTGAGAGAGTGGATTAGTGAGCACTTTGCAGCCAGCCAAGGTTAACTCACCACACCAACTAAAAAGAAAAAACAGAGAGCTTTTAATGACTGGATGTATGTAAAAAAAGATCGTTATGAAATAAAATGAATCTTGACAGATTAAGTGGTCTAATGCAGAATCATTATGGCATATATTTAAGTCAATATCCATTTGTAAAATCCCTTCTTAAAGACTTACACTGAAAGAGCTTTTGCAGTTTCTTTTAACCAAACCAGTGTTAGTGGAGTTCAATTAGGTGTTGGGTCAGGAAGATATTCATAATATATCATCCTTAAAATGTAAGTAAAGAGCTCTTTTATAAAGTTGAAGAGAGATGAACTTGCTTTGGCTGTGACTGCATTTTCTTGAGTGAGAGTCTAATTTTTATACTCTTCATATGTGTACATATATAAAAATATACAATTTTATAGATATTTAATATGTGTAGCTTATATATATTTTATAGTTTCTGAAAAAATTCATTATTATAGATTAATATTAAACCCTTAGCAACAGGGAATAATAGGAAATATTAAACAGAATTTAGTAAGCTTACAACTACTTACAACAAAATATTAAATACATTTGGAATCAGAATTCCTGTTTTGATGCACATTTTGAACAACATATATTCATTCCTACTAGTAAAAACCTCCTCGAAAAGTAGTAAAGAACTGCACCTTTGGAAAAGATGTTGTTAAACAACTATTTCAAAATTCAATAGGTAAAACCAATTTTACATCATTTGCATAATTTATAGTGTATACATACATTTGAACTTAGAAAAAGTGATTAAATGAGTTACTTCACAACTGACCGCTCCAGAGGGTAAAATCAAACCTGTTAAATCAATTGTTATAATCTCATTGTGGGCTTGTACTGTGCTTCTGATTACCTTTATTGTGTGTCTGGTGCATGTTAGCCCATAAATTTTTTAGTACAAAATTTTTTTTTTTTTTTTCTATTTTTTTATTAGGAACAAATGAGAAGTATCTAATGTTGTAGAATCCTTCTCTGTCTGACTGGTGGACCTATGCATGCTGAAATGAATATTAGTATAGATTAATAATTTCTTCTAAGTCTCATGAGATTTTACCTTCACTTCAAATAGACAAATGGCTGTAAAAGGAATCATTAAGTCAATGTGCTTTCACCATTTCCTGAAAATATATCTAAGTTATCCTTATTAATTGCTTTTTCTCAGTATGTATAAGATAGCAGTTAACACTGCAATCCTATCATGCTACTCTATGAAACATTCGGAACACACCCTGCATAAAATACATTGCAGAAACAATAGCAAAGTGCAACAAAGCTTGAGCACTTTTACTGAAAGGAAACAAACAGCTGAAGGAGTGACAAAATCCTTACTTACTTAAATGACACAGGATGAGGCCACTGGTGAATTTTAACTGTTGCATTTTTATACACTGTATTAAAGCCTACTAAAAATTGGATTTTTAAAAGCCTAAAAATCATGAGAAAAAAAATATCTAAGATTTCAGTCAATAGAATATGTTATCTGGTGTCAAATTTTCATTAATTGATATCTGTTCAGTTGACCACCACCAACAAAAACCCCACACCTTTTGGGAGCTGAAGATATATACAAAACACATAAAATTTCTGTAAGTTTATCAACTTCTTAGCATGTTTAAGTGGAAGCAATGTCCTGTCAGATACAATGTAACACTAATACTATGTGACAAATTGTAATTCAGTGCAACATGATTTGATGTGTTAATAAAATACAGCTTGTAAATGTATATTACCTATGGCAAAATAAGTCCTGTCAAAACTAATGAAAATTAAAATATTTGCCTGTCACAGATGAGTAGAACTTATGTTATTCCTTTCTGACATGTAAACACATTGTTGTACTGATAAGGTAAGGGTAGAAAATACTTCTAAAGAACTGGAATTTAGAGGAAGATCAAAGCAGTTTGCAGAAAATTGGAATTTATGATAGGGACGTGAAGGATGAAAAAGTCGCACCTGGCTGGCTGAGGTCAGGTATAACATGACATAACCTATACATCTGCAGTGGGATGCTACTGAGTTTCTCATATCATGCCTGAATACTGTCCTTAAAAACACTGTTGTCAAAAGAGACTCAGTTGAAATAAAATGTGATTAACAGACAGGGTGACATTTTTCCCGTAAGTGGCACCTGTGGCAGTTCTACATCTGGATGGTATTTGGGAGATGTTTTAGGTATTTTTCAAATTCAACTCCGATTGAAGATGACTAATGCACGAACTATAAAGGATCGCTGGAAGCTAAGCCCTGGGGCTGCTTGAGAGCATAAAATATAGCTTGTAGTTAATCTGACCAGACTTCCAAATAAGGGACAGCTATAGGAAATGGTTTCTGACTATTGTGTTCTTGGGAACATCAGCATGCGTACCAGCAAAGCTGAATGCTAGTAGAGTCTTTGCACACTTCCCAAAGTTTAATTCTCCGACACTCTCTTCTAACTACTCTAAAACTTCATACATATACACACACACACATCAGTGTACATAATTAAGCTATTCCTCTGTCACCTAAGTTCCAGCCAGCATTTCTTTTGTAACTGCTATGAGCTTCGTATCATGCTTGCTGTTTTACTTTTAGCTTTTAGAATCATAGAAATATAGAGTAGTTTAGGTTGGAAAGGACTTTTAAGATCATCAAGTCCAACCGTAAATCTAGCATAGCCAAAGCCACGTCTAAACCATGTCCCTAAGAACCACGTCTACATGCCTTTTAAATGCCTCCAGGAACGGTGACTCCACCACTTCCCTGGGCAGCCTGTTCCAATGCTTGATAAGCCTTTCAGGGAAGAAATTCTGCCTAATATCCAAACTAAACCTCCTCTGGTGCAACTTAAGGCCATTTCCTCTTGTCTTATCACTCCTTACTTGGGACAAGAGACTGACTCCCACCTCATTACCACCTCCTTTCAGGCAGTTGTAGAAAGCCTAAGGTCTCCCCTGAGCCTCCTTTTCTCCAGGCTAAACAACCCAAATTCCCTCAGCTGCTCCTGATCACACTTGTGCTCCAGGCCCTTCGTCAGCTTCCTTGCCTTTCTCTGGACTTGCTCCAGTACCTTAATGTCTTTCTTGTAGTGAGGGATCCAAAACTTAACACAATGTTTGAAGTGAAGCCTCACCAGTGCTGAGCACAGGCAGACAATCACTTCACTGCTGGTCACATTATTTCTTATACAAGCCAGGATGGTATTGGCCTTCTTGGCCACCTGGGCACACTGCTGGCTCATATTCAGCTGGCTGTCAACCAACACCCCCAGGTCTTTCTCTGCCAGGCAAATTTCCAGCCACTCTTCCCCAAGCCTGTAGAGTTGCATGAGGTTGTTGTGACACAAGTGCAGGACCTGCCACTTGGCCTTGTTAAATTTCATACAGTTGGCCTTGGCCCAATGATCCAGCCTGTCCAGAACCCTCTGTAGTGCCTTCCTACCCTCAAGCAGATCAACACTCCCACCCAACTTGATGTTGTCTGCAAATTTACTGAGGGTGCACTTGATTCCTTTGTCCAGATCACTGATAAAGATATTAAACAGAACTGGCCCCAGTACCGAGCCCTGGGGAACACCATTTGTGACTGGTGACCAACTGGATTTAACTCCATTCGCCACCACGCTCTGGGCCTGACCATCCAGCCAGTTTCTTACCCAGGAAAGAGTACACCCATCCAAGCCATAAGCAACCAGTTTCTCCAGGAGAATGCTGTGGGAAAATATGTTAAAGACTTTACTAAAGTCTAGGTAGACAACATCCACAGCCTTTACTTCATTCATTAATCAGGTCACCTTGTCATAGAAGGACAGCAGGTTAGACAAGCAGGACTTGCCTTTCATAAACCCATGATGACTGGGCCTGATCACCTGGTTATACTGTACGTGCCGCGTGGTGGCACTCAAGATGATCTGCTCCATAACCTTCCCCGGCACCGAGGTCAGACTGATAGGCTTGTAATTCCCCTGATCCTCTTTATGGCCCTTCTTGTAGATGGGAGTCACATTTGCTAACCTTCAGTCAACTGGGACCTGATGATAAATGATTGAAGGTGGCTTGGCAAGCCCTTTCATCAGCTCCCTCACTACCCCTGGGTGGATGCCATCTAGCCTCATAGACTTGTGTGTGTTTTGTAGCAGGTGTGATTTCTTTTTCTTACTAAAATATTTTTAATAAGAAATTCCTTCTACTTTTGTTATGTCTAAAGAAAGTACGATTAATAATCATAGTAATGATCACTACATATTATCTACATACATGCAAACACACAAGTAGACACACACATATGTAAGTATATACATATTTTGATGACCACTGTAATCATAACCATTTCGCAGACCAACAGCTCAATTACCTTACAAAAGAGCACACAGCTTCCACAGATGACTCAGTAACTCAGCAACAGAGCTCCAGACTTTGTCTTCTTTTTCCCTGATATTACAAGTAGGGTCACAAAACAAACTTCACAAAATCCCTTTTTGAGTGCAATCATAGTACATATGATGGTCGCATCCAAAGGGTGGTGGTCAATGGCTCAATGTCCAGATGGACGACGGTGACGAGCGGTGTCCCTCAGGGGTCTGTGCAGGGACCGGTGCTGTTTAATATCTTCATCAATGACATAGACAATGGAATCGTGTGCACCCTCAGCAAATTTGCGGATGATACCAAGCAGAGTGGTGTGGTTGACACGCCTGAGGGACGGAATGCCGTCCAGAGGGACTTGGACAAGCTTGAGAGGTGGGCCCATGAGAACTTCATGAGGTTTAACAAGGCCAAATACAAGGTCCTGCACCTGGGTTGAGGCAACCCCCGGCATCAGTACAGGCTGGGGGATGATATGATTGAGAGCAGCCCTGCGGAGAGGACTTAGGGGTACTGGTGGATGACAGGTTAGACATGAGTCAGCAATTGCACTCGCAGCTCAGAAGGCCCACCGC
>NW_009608750.1:0-1350 GCF_000690535.1 Cariama cristata
AAATTATAAATACATACATTTTTACATACACATAACCCCCTACCTCCAACTCTTCTGTCTCCAAGAGCCCCACAGGGATTTAACTCACAAGACCCAGTCTTCAGTAGCGATGTGAATGAGACTTTATGTTCCTGTTTGGAACCAGCTTGAGTACACAGATGTTTCTTATTTCTAGGAGCTGGGGAAGTACGGTCTGCTCTATTACAATGCACTCTTCATGATCCTGCCCACCTTGACCATTGCCTACTTCACCGGAGATGCGCAAAAGGTAGGGTTTCGGTCCCCAAAAGCAGTATCTTTGTTGGCCGAATACCTTACGGGCAAAATGGGTTGCGTAGAAGAACATTTGACTGTTCGTTATAACGCACTTTTGTGTAACTTGGCCTTCTTACGTAAAATGGGAAATACTCAAAATGTGAAGGTACGAAGTAGTTCGTTATCCCCAACTTGCGACTAGAAACTACGCAGCGCCTGAGGGAGGAGGTTAGGGCGAAGGACGGTGGAGTAACTACCCAAAACCGTGTAAGTCTTCTGTCGGACTTCAGATCCACAGAGTTGCTCCGTTCAAGCATTTTTGTAACGCTTGAGGAATGGGGAAGTGCGAGAGCAGTAAGTGAAACCAAATACTATTTAAAACAAAGAAGTTGAGTATTTTTAGAATAAATGAGTTTCTTCAAACTTTCTGTCCTTCCCTCTTGCTGGAGTGGTTATTGTGTTGGATCGCTGTGCGGGTCAGTTTGCCCGTGCTGCCCCGTCAGGGCACGATCTGATTTACAGGCGGTTCTATAGATGTGAAATGTATATCATATTGTAATTATTATTATTATTGCCCTCACTTACGCGCAGCTATACTGGCTGGGCTCCCCTGAGCAAGAGCACTCACTTTTCACGCCTGCACGAGTGGGCTTCCCCCTCCGTGGGCGGGGGGGAACGGTCGAAGGCTGGAGGTGTTGCCCACCCAGCCCCCCGTGGGTGGCAGCTGTGGGTGCCCCGGCAGACCCCCCCAACCAAAGCCGTGCCCAGGTGGCTCTTTTCTCGTTAGGAGCTTGATACCCTGATGACGAAGCCCATCAGCAGTCACTAAGCCAACGAGTTGCGATTAGTGAGGACAAGCGATTGCGGAGGGTGAAGGTGGCTCAGACCCTGCCCTTCATAAAGGGCGACGCAGTGGGATATACTTGGGGATAAAGTGCTCATTTATAAGCAGGAGCTGGTGGACGGGGAGCAAAATGTTGCTCTGTGCTGCACTGTGCAGCCTCTGTTCCGCCTGTAGAGAAATTGCCTTTTTTGTTGTTTGGTTTTTTTTTTTTTCCCCCCCTCCTTCCCTGAATAAAATTCTTTTTCCCTGGC
>NW_009608750.1:1438-1891 GCF_000690535.1 Cariama cristata
AGCCCGATGAAAACCCCTCTTGTGAAGGGCGTGCAGCCCCGCGTGTCTCGCCTGGTGACGGCAGAGCCGGGATGGGGGGGCTGCATCGTGGGGGGCCCTGCTGGGGAAGGCGAGGGGGGGGACTCGCGTAGGAAAACCTCCCACCACACTCATACGTGTGGATGTGTTAAAGCTTGTAGTTCGTTAACAGTCATCAAAGGTAACGATGTCTTGTCATGCCGTGCTTTGCAAGAGGCGGAAACGGGCGTGCTGATGGTGGCAAGCAAAGACCTGCAGATAATTCCTGGGGGTGAAGGGGCTGGACGGCCTGCAGGAAGGTTCCCCCCAGGCTGGCATTTTGTGTCCCTGTTGGAAAGTGCCATCCCAGCTGCCTGGCAGGATCCCCCTGGGCTCAGTCGCCCTCCTCTCCCCTGTGCCAGCCCCTGCTCCACGGGGAGGGGCGGTGGGGGGGAC
>NW_009608750.1:2431-3563 GCF_000690535.1 Cariama cristata
CCTCCCTCCCTGTCCCCGCTGCAAACCATCGCCTGCTGCCGGGGCTTTGGACTTGGAGTCATGCCTGCAAACTGGCAAAAACGTGTTCAGCTGCGTGGAGTGTAACTTTAAAAAAAAAAAAGAAAAACACAACCAAAACAAAACCAAAAAAAACCCCAACCAAACCAACAAAAAAAGCCCTACTGTGAAATCCAGACTTCCTTTAGCCGTTTTGTCAACGCCGTCTCCGGAGGTTAAATTCCCCGGGGATGCGCTGGCCAAGTGTTGTGGTTTGTGATGGAGGAATTGCAAGGGGGGCAATTCTAGCCGGCAGCAAGCTGGGAAATGGTTCCTCCCACGGGTAGGACTGTTACTCCCTGCTTTTTTTCCAGGAGGGGAGCGCTGGGTGCTGCTGTGGGCTGGAGGTGATGCCGATGTGGACAACCGGCCTTCCCGCAGCCCCAGGCTGCCGCGCTGGGCTGCCTTTTCTTTTGTTGTTCCCCGCTGTGCTGTGAAAGCCGGTGTCAGGGGTTGGTTTCTTGTCTTGCCGTGACTTAACTGCGCTTCCTCCTCCTCTAAGCATCGGGCTGTGTTTCTTGCAGGCGATGGAGTACCAGGGCTGGGCAGACACGCTCTTCATCGCGCAGTTTACGCTGTCGTGTGTGATGGGGTAAGGATGCGGGCTGCTGCGGGAGGTGCTGCCAGCCTCCGAGGGCTGGGGTGCAGGGGAGGCATCTCTGCTCCCACAGTCGTGCGTTTTGGTGGCCTGAGCCATTCTGGGTTAAAAAAATGATAATAAATCTTTACCCCGATAGGGACACCGGTTCTGAGAGCTATGGGGGGTGGAAATTATTTCCTACCCTGCTTCGGTGCAGGTTTAGCCACAAAAGTGGGGGTATAAATACCGCTCTCGAAAAGAGGGGAAGAGCTGATGAGGTGAATGGCAATGCACGCAGCGTGTCCCGGAGCCTGATGTCGACTCTTTCTCCTGCAGGTTTATTTTGATGTACTCCACGGTTCTTTGCACTCAGTATAATTCTGCTCTTACAACTACAATAGTTGGCTGCATTAAGGTAAGTGGCTTTCTCAGCTCCCAGGGCTGCCTTGCAGTCATCGGTGCTTGGGCGGCTGTAGCCGTTGGCATGGGGGCTCG
>NW_009608750.1:3697-4025 GCF_000690535.1 Cariama cristata
TGGGGGCCCGCTGTGGGGCACCCACAGCCTCCAGCACCCGCTTCGCGCCGTGCCAGCACGATGCATGCCCCCAGTGCTGCCCACGCAGGCAGCGGTGTCCGCTCGGCAGCAGGACGGAGGCTCTGGGGCTTTTGCCGTGTGCTGCACGGAGGGGAGGACAGCTCCAATGGGATTATTTTTTTCTATTTAATTTTTTTTGGTAGCTCTCTGGAGTAGAGAGATGCTCTGTGCAGGCTTGCACGGTGCTGACTGCTGTTAGTGCATTTAGCAAAACGCCCAGAAGCTGCTGCGATCCTCTGGGTCGCCTCCGCCCAACAAGCCTGTTGCA
>NW_009608750.1:4047-4354 GCF_000690535.1 Cariama cristata
GCAAAGCCAGGCGGGTGCTCCTTGGCGTTATTCTGGGTTTTAGTGCGTGGTGGCCGAGGCTGGTCTGGAGTCGAGGGAGAGCATCGCAGCCCGGTGGCTGCACAGCCCCGCTCCCCCGGCAGTCGAAGCCTCTGTTCAGGAGCATTTCGTAGCAGCTCTAAAAAACCCCTGGAATGCATAGAATCATTATGGTTGGAAGAGACCTCAAAGATCATCAAGTCCAACCGTATACCCGATGCCACCATGCCCACTAAACCATGTCTTGCAGTGCCACATCTAAACGTTTTTTGAACACCTCCAGGGACGG
>NW_009608750.1:4677-5110 GCF_000690535.1 Cariama cristata
CTTTTGGTCAGGGGCCCAGAACTGGACACAGCACTCGAGGTGCGGCCTCACCACCATGGAGTACAAATTCAAACCACTTTGGATCCTGCATTGCCACCGCTTGCCCCTTTCACGCCAGCTGCGCCTGGGGTTTTCTGTTTCTGTATTGCTTTAACGCGTAGAGCAGACGCTTGTCTCGGGCTATATAGAAACTTGTGCTCTTGTTCCTTTGCAGAATATTTTAATAACCTATATTGGGATGTTTTTTGGAGGAGACTATATTTTTACATGGACAAACTTCATTGGTCTAAATATCAGGTAAGACTGGGATGTTTGCAGTTTTTCCTTATGTTTTGTAAGTGAAAATTGCTGTCAAACTGAAATGGTTTGACTGGCTCAATTCTTCTTTCAACAAACCCCCATGGAATTGGTACTTGTGCTGCAGCAGAGGAGC
>NW_009608750.1:5188-5435 GCF_000690535.1 Cariama cristata
CTTACGGCTCGGGCTGTGGGCAGCTCCCAGGCAGACCCAGGTGGTTTTAAAGCCAGGAGAACGCACAAAAACGTATTTTAGCAGCAAAGTGGAGTTGTTCTCAGAGTTGCATATCCGAATCATATAATTAAGGTAGTACAAGAAATATATATATATATCTTTTTTTGGTTTACTTCACCTGGTATTTTAGCCCAGCTTTTGGAAAAGTCTCCTGTCTGGTCTGGGGTGTATTTCTGTACTGTGAGAA
>NW_009608750.1:5541-45705 GCF_000690535.1 Cariama cristata
AAGACCTGGTCTTGGGAGGAAAATGGAGAATTTTCTTGCAAATTGATGCTTGCAGCTGATCCTTGACTATTGGCGTACCTGTGGTTTTGACTTCTCTTTGGCAACCGGTGTTTGTGGCTGCGCCGGGGGGGGTCTCTAAGTCATAGATGTGCTGGTGTGAAGGGCAGCGTCTCCTCGGGGCTGCTGGCGGCCGCTGTGCGTTGTGCGAGGCAGGAGGGAGCCAGCCCCGAGCTCCTGTGGCTCCCAGCTGGGATGGCTCATTCTCGTACCCGACCCTGTTTTGCAGTATTGCTGGAAGCCTGGTGTATTCCTACATCACTTTCACGGAGGAGCAAATGAGCAAGCAGTCCGAAGCGGGCATCAAGATGGATATTAAAGGAAAAAGTTCTGTGTGACCAGGGAGAGGCTTTTTTTGGAAGCGACCTATTTCTGTTTGGCTGATCACGGGCAGAATGCGGGAAGGAATCCAGGGCGTCTGCTATGGAGTAACGGTGATGCTCTTAATTTGCACAATCTAGATTGCTGCCTTTACAAATTATCGGGAAGATAACTGACTGCATGGTGAAGTATACATCTAATTAAGTCTGATCGTCAGGAATTAATGGGTTTCTAATCACGCTGAGATTTGGCAGTAGAGATCGGCACAAGCAGCGTACACGTTTGAAGCGCGGAGGACCAAGTTATCTTGCCGCTCCTCCCGGTGCAGCTCCCACCCGGGCGGTGGGCGCAGGCGGGGATGGATGCTGGGGCTGGCTCTGCGCCCTGCTCCTCTCCGAGCCTGGTCCCTCCGGCCGGGCAGCAGGTGCTGCTGCTGCTGCAGGAAGGTGGGACCGGGGTACCCGCACGGATCCGGCCCCGAGGGCAGGGGAGCGGAGGGAGGGGAGCTGCAGCCTCGCAGCCCGTGCGAGGGGAGCGCTGGTAACCCCCCAGCAAAGAAGCCGCTTCTGCAGGATGCCCCTGGTTTGGGCCAAAACCTCTTTGTTGAATGCTCAGTGCTCTCTGAACTTGCATTTGTTAGTTGTCGTTTTGTGTATTGGTTTTTTTTTTAATTTTATTTTTTTTCCTTTCTGTTAACCCACTTTTAAAGCTGGGTTTACCCTCCTTGGTTTCTAAAAGAGCCCTGCAAATATTCACCCCTCTCTTTCTTGCCCAAAGTTGCTTTTAGTGAAGCTCAGGGACATTCCCAACACGAAGGTTTTCTACCTGGTACCACTGAGCTCGGCAGGGCTGGCAGCCTCCCTCAGCCCACCCCGGGGTCAGAAACCATTGGATTTGGGAAAGCTGCTGGCGGTGCCAGGGCTGGCCCCGGGGCAGGGACCCTCGCAGGGCACTTGGGCTCCCAGGGGGAGTAGCCGCAGGGTTTGCAGAAGAGCTGATGTCCCACTGGGCACGCAGAGCTTCCTCCCTCGGCCCAGAAAATGGGCTGCAGCGCGGAGGCTGCTGCTCCTGCCCTTGCGCTCCCCTTCCCACCCATCGGCACCGTGCACGTGCCTGGAAGAGGCTTGGGGACTCGCATCGTCCTGGTTTTGGCAAGTCGGTGGGAAATGTGCAGGGCTGGTGGGGTGGGGGGCTCTGCAGGTGCTGCCCCTCGTCCCCGCAGCACTGAGCACAGGTTGCGGGTGCCCACGCTGCAGCACCAGCACTTCAGCTTTGGCCGAGCCCTGTCTTGCAGCTCGTGGGGTGGTTTGTTTTTTTTTTTGATGTAGTAAGTCGTCTTCGGTTTCCGACCCGTTAAAAGAATGGGACTTTTTTAATGTCAGGCAGTGTTAACTGATTTTTTAAAGGTTGTCTTACACAGCACTTCTTTCTAGGTCTCTCCTTGGATTGTCTTTTGATTTAAAAAGAATTGTTTATAGTTTTGGTTAAAAATTTTGGTCAAACTATGTATTTCTGAGGATTTTTTGTATACCTTGCTTTGGTAACCAGGACAATAGCTTCTATAGACACTGTAATTTGTTCCTGGAAAATATTTGCTAAAAAAAAGTAACTGCTGTTTGGCAAAGCTGCATTTAGTGGAATGCTCAACATTGATGTTTTTACATGTGATGGAGGATTTCTGCAACAGTGCTCCAAAAGCCTGATGCCCTGGTAAAGTCTGATGGCCCTTGCGCTGCCATCTGCTCCAAAAAATCCTGTTCCTGGAGTTGTTCTGGCTGATGGCTCTGTACCGGAGCTGGGGTCTCCCCTTCCTCCCAGGGCAGCTCCCTCTTTGGGGGCAGCGGGATGCTGAACGGGTGCTGGGGGGGGGGATTGGGGTGGTTGCTGTATTGGCAAGGCTGCCTGGCAGCACCGAGGGCTGAGTCGGTGCATCCTGGAGCGAGGAGCAGCCCTTCAGTGGGGCAGAATCAGAGAAAGAAAAAAAAAAATTCCCTGTTGTGTTTTTGTTTTGTGGGTGTGTTTTGGTTTTTTTTTTTTTAATTGCTTTCTCAATTTCAGTAAAACCTCAGCTTTGCAGTCAGCTGCGGAGCTCTTCTTTTTGTAAGGAAAGATGATAAATGCTTCCCGCTGTGCAGAAGAGCCAGAGCTACTCTGGCTCAGCTCCAGGTGGGGTCACTGGCGCCTGTACTGGTTCCCAGCAGCCAGATGATGCTGGGGCCAGCAGACCCCCATCCTGCTGCCGAGGCCCCCCCGGGTCCCTGCCACAGCCCCCTCCAGCATACCAAACCCAAACCCCCTCCTTCTGCCAGGCCTGCGCGTTCCTCTCGCTTGCTTCAACAGAAATCGCTGCAGATCACTTTTGGCCACGTTTGCTTGTAACTTCGCTGTGCTGAGGCGTTTGCAGTCAGGATGTCGATTCTGTCAAAAGTTTTGATTTTTTTTTTTGTTTATTTTTGAATCTACTGGTTAGATTTGTTGTCCAAACGGTAAAATATTTTTAAAGCTTATTTTGTTTGTAACCAGGCACACTTCAGTGCCAGGGTCTGGATGGTATTCTATACACTGGGAAAACAGTATTTTCTATGCTATTATCAACTAAAATTTTTTCTATATAGAATCTATTTACAAAATAACCATTTTAGTGATTAAAAGGGTGACCTTTTTATTTGAATGTATGGCAGGCTTTATATGTCAGTCAGTAACGATAGCAAAAAGGATTTTATTATGTGCCAATGTATTTTTGTACTGGCTTCAAATAAAACCAATGCCTTTCCTTCCTCCCACCCCGCCTGCTCTTGCCTTCTCCAGGCGCTGGCCCTCACTTCCCTGTAGCAGCAAGACAAAGCTGGAGATGATGAAGCGGCTGAGGCCGAAAAAACCAGGGGTGCACCCCAGTGGCAGTGGGTTCCTTGTCGCTTCTGCGTGTCCTCTGGTATGGGTGAGGGAGGTCTCTTGGGTTTTCAGCTTTCAATAGCCTTTGAGGAAGGGAAGAGGAAAAGATCGTAATGAAAAGAAACCAACCAAAACCACCTTGTGCCTTCCTAGAATCAGTCCCTCTCCTTCCCCCCAGCTGGCTCAAGCTGTTATCTGGGCCTTGATGGAATGGTGCTGACTGCTGCCCTTCCAAAAGCTCTGTTGGTGCTCTGGGTGCAAGGTAAGCGCAGAACAAGAACCATGCCCCGCCTGCATGTAACAGCAGCGTTTGCCTCGGAAATAAAAACCTAACAGTTCCGCTGTAACCCACAGCTCACCCACCGCCGCCCTGCCTCCTCCTGCCACCACCAAACCTGCTCTCTGCTCCATCCTCCTTTACATTACGCTGCCTTTACATTAAAGCACACAGCAACCCCCTCTCCCCGGGCTGACCCCCTGCCCCTCCAAGTAATGCCTGCGAAAAAGGGAGAGAGCAACCGTTCAAAGTCTCATCAGAAAAGGGTGGTTGGTGTCTGTGGTTGTCGCTGCTGCTGCTACAACAGGACAGGGTCTTCACAGCCTCTGTAAGCAGAAAGACTCCACCTGCTGTTTTCAGCCAAAAACTCAGGAATTTTTTATGCAGACAGTATGTTTAAAAAAATATTTTAATAAGCTTTTTCAGAAGTGCAGACAGGGAGCAGGGAATTACTAACAGTGCAAAATTACTATGTGTGGAAAAATGTATAAAACTAATTTGTAAATTCTGTGTGTGTATGTGGTTGTTTTTGTAATATCACGTTTAATCCTTCAGAAAGCCCAACAAAGATTTATTCTGTGGAACTGGATTCTCCATTCAGGCTGCAGTCTTAAAGCACTTCATGAATCTAGGATGGCCGCCCCAGCTGAACCCATCACGATAGTGCTTGAAAAAAACGTACCCAAGTGTCACATGCAACTTGTCATCTCTTCAACGCAGTTTGGAAACGCATTCAAACCCTCTGGGCTCCAAACTGTACTGAAAGCTTATTAAATGAAATCAAAGTTACTATATTTCTAGAGTTTTAAATAGCTTTAGTAGTGCAATGACTTATCAAGTTATAGTGGCTGCATTTTGAAGAACACGAACAAAGTATTGTATAAAACACCAGCATAAACAAAATGTAAATTATAATTAAATATTCTTAAAGTCTAGCTGAGCAGTATGTATTTGTTGATTATGGAATGTCAGGTCTCTTCTACATATCACCAAAAAAAAGGTAAGATAAAAAAACAAAGCAACATTCCTGAAAAATATACAGAGTGCTGTGTTTCACACACAAGCCTGAGACAACGTACGTACTTACAAACTTTCCTGTAAGTTTTTGGAAGTCTTTCCAACTTGCAAACAGAAATGCATAAAAATAAAATTGAAAATCGGGGGGGTCTAGTTGCAAGGTCTTTTAGAAGCACTGCACTACCCTCAGTCTGAAACCATCTCAAGACCATCTTTGATAGAAGGCTGTGATACTTTGGGTTTCCTTTAATAAACCAGACTGTGAAGTTAACAGCAACCTCTTACTAAAGCAATCAATCACATAATTGATTAATGCAGGTCATAAGTTAGCAAACCTTACTGATGTGCCTCTCCACATAAATTGCTGTCTAATTCTAGGCAGGTGGCAACCTCCGCAGGCCAGCTGAACCAGTTGTTAGAAGGGATCCTTCACAACCTGTCTGGGAACAGCAGGGGAACACACTCCAGTAACTCATCGTGGCCATGGGGCCAGGCCAGATCCAGAGGATTTGGCTCGTTAATGACCAGAAAATCAAAGTACATGTAGTTGAAGAAGAAAACAAAACCCTTAGCAGTTGGGTGTTTTGTTTTTTTAGGTTGATACGTTAGTTTCAAACCATAGGACCATACATTTAAAACTGGGATCATAAAGACTCATAAACTTTAAGTAAAAATAACCAATTAAAAATTAACAGCACATCTGTAAGCCACAGGAGGAGGACACAAGATTATAAATTATACAAATGAACAATTTTTCCTGTTTTTAATATAGTAGATGTGTAGCTGTGGCTTAAAAAAAAATTAACACCCGGGTACTAAAAATCTATTTCATGGATGTAAACCCTTACTTCAACAATTTTCAAGTTATGCGAGTTTTCATTTCTCACACTTTAATCTTAAAATAGTTATCCATCCCTATCCCACTTCTTACACATGAATCTCTATATACTGAATGTACATAAGTGTATACGCTGTACCAAGTATGTGTATGTGATGTTTCTGCTCCCACTGAAATAACCTGTCCCTAGAAGGTCCACTAGTTTTCAGACATTCAAGATCAGGCACCAGTTTACCAGCTGCATGGCCATTTGTAACCTGTGCAGCCAGAATCACTAGACCCACTTCCCACCCTTCCTGTGTTCAGTGAAATGTAGATGATAACAGATAGACTGAAAATAAATCAACAGATAATCTAACACCTGATCTTAGTGAACAAGGTTTACTAAAAACTTAAGCATTTGGCTGACGTGAAATTTATCTGAGCTCAAAATAAAATGAGAGGATGTATAATGAAAGCAAGAAAATCTCTGCAACGCAAGCATCATGCTTAACAAATCTTAGCATCGCTATTTGCCATAAAACAGAAAAATCATGTTTTCAAAATCAAATGACTTCTAACCATTCTTGATGTTAATTGTTTACCATTTTCCGAGAAGAACATAACATGTTGGTGACTAATAAGCATTTTTTCAGTCAATTGGTTTGGTTTGGGGTTTTTTTTGTTTTTGTTTTTTAGAAAAGACTTCAGCAAAATAAAATGAAGCTGACATTAGACTCAGGATATCAATTCTCTCATAAAAGTTTACCAACTGTACAAGTTAAGAAAATTATACAAGCTTTTGTTTTAAGAAAGGACAGTTCAATCAAGACATAAGTACTGTAAAAATCTTTCAAAGGCTACAAAGAAATCTGGAAAAATACAGAATGTATTTCTTTAGCCCAGATAAAGAATATGGAAAGACATCATTGATGTCAACAATTTTACAGATACAAACCTGACCTGGTTTATTTATTTACCTTTTAAAACTTCTATATATAAAAATAGTTGTGCTCATAACTTTCAGGATTCATAAGGGTTCCTTAACAATGGGATGACACTTTCCCCTCGTTAGCATGAGTGGAAGTCTCTGTGCCTACTCTAATGCGTGTCTTGACGTTCTGTATTTCATTTTAACGTCCTGCAACATTTGAACCAGCCCCCTGCTTTAAATAGGATGCCTTGTTCACTTGTACAATGCTTAAATGGTGTATTACACACAGAAGTTTCTTTAATGTATTAGGCTGGGAGTATTTTTGCAGAAACTGACTGGTCTGTTTCTCAAATGTTTTTAAGAGCCTTGGAGTTCCCGGAACTAGAGTTGCCAGCTCTGAGAAATGGGATATTCTCCTACTGCTTTTCAGCACTGAAAAAAACAAATAATCAAATCTTAAGAGACAACTAGAAGGTATTAGAAAAAAAAAAATCTCAGCAGATCGTTTTACGGAACTGGATTTTGTAAGGTAACCCATCAACCCTGAAAATTTTAGACACCCAAAATTTACTCCAAGCAATAAAATCAGCTCCTAGTATTCAGTCATCCAAAGTCTCTAGTTCTTCAAGCTTTCCATGCGAGTTTGCTTCTTGGAAGAACTCTGAAGAACCTGGACTCTCTTTTCCATTGCTGTTAATTCTTCTTCTTTTTAGAGGTCTTTCATTTTTTTCTTCAAAATCATTTTCGTTTCTTGAAGCTGAATGAGCAAGTTTTGGGTCAATGGAAAGGCTTTCAGTTTCATACCCATTTGTATCCAGATCCGCGTGAGGTGTTTTCTTCCCACTGATAGGTCCATTTACATGCAATCCTTCAATTTTTGCTTCATCTTTATTTGGTATCTCACCTGGCCCATTAGCAGACACCCCTGTGTTACAGAGACATACCGTAAGAAAGAGAACAGAGGGGTAAGGAGTAACAAGACTTCTGCTTTACTGACCTATCACAGATGGTTCTGTTACTAGTCCCACTGAGCTAAAAAGCCAGTATTGTTCTCTGTATCCTCACTGTGTGATGAATGAGTCATTTATCTGCATACAAATGACAGACTTATCATGACAGAGTTTATGGCAGCCCTCACGAGCAACAGCAGCCAAGAAAATGTCCTGGAATCCCGTAACTGTACAAGCTGTAGGCAGACTGTCCTCACTTGGGCAGTTTCTGTACCTTCCACTCGATTTTCACACTCCGATTCAGCCCCCAAGCTCCTCCCTCCTCTTGCTACCGCTTTCACTTCAGCTCCTTCGAAACGGCTGTCCCTTGCTTTTGAGGTTTTCTTCCTTCACAAGTGATCGTGCCCTGGCTCTTCTCCCGTTCCTGACTGCCCTTCAGTGCCCCACGTCTGGTAAGAATAGCTAACGGTGTTCCCGAGACAAGCACCAGAGAAGCACTAGTGTGCTACACAATAGCCCAGTTCCCATCTCAGTTGTTTTAAATATCTTGCATGGGACTCCTCACAAAGTTAGCATTACACATCTACAGCAGCATGGGGAAGACAAGAACATATTAATTACATTTAAAAGGAAGATTCTAGTGGAGATTTACCTTCAATATGTGACCACTGGCTAAATACAAACATGTAGCTTTTTAAAAAAATATTTTTAACTTAAAGCTGCTGACATCTTGGAAAATATTTAAAACTAAAATGTTTTTCTCATTTCACGTGGTACTTGTGACGATTTGGCAACTCTGTTTAGGAGGGACAGGGCACGCACTTACCATTCTGATTACTGTTGCTGGTTGTGCTGTCTTCCCTTTCGGACTGGCTGGTGCTGCTGTTGGAAGTTGTAGGAGGAGGGGATGGAGCTCTGCTGGAAGCAGCACTTTCACTTTCATCCAGGAGACGGTCCATATAATCTCTGCACAACAGAAACAGCACATTCAGCATTGCCCTTGCTGTGTAAAATATTGGTGTTATTTGTACAAAAATATTCACTGCACATACTGCAAAAGTGTGGCCAATTCACATTTTATATCTTTTGAAATGCACAGACTTTCTTGCAAAGTTAACAACTTTAAGATCTCCTGTGTTCACTGGCCCACATATGGTTTGTTCTGAGCAACTACATATTTGTTGAGCAGTCACTGCAGCCAGCTGATACAAATTTAGCCTGTGCTTATGCCAAGCCCCGTAAGATCATGTACAGGCAGAAACTTCAATATGCTGTGATGTTGTGTACTGTTTTCAGGGTGATGCTCTCAGGCAGGTTCGTACTAAGCTCTTGCAATTCGCTGCGGCAGCAATAACATGCCATTAAAGTTTTGTGCATGTACAACCCCAAAAGGGGTAAAGTTAAAAGCAAATGAAAAACTTCAGAGTTAAAGACATGCCCATATCTGAAATCTATTACAGTCCTACAATTCAGGTCACTAATAGTAAATCTCTTATGAAAGATTTAAACAAACAAAGCCGGTCGGTAAAGCCCTTGTACGTATGGTATTAGTCTGGATTAACTCCAGAAACAGCATATCCTCACACATAATTATTCTGGAACTGATACTGCACCCTAAATTCCCACATCTATCTGCAAAATCATTCAAGAATAGACAAGTACAATCCTTAATGACACTTCTTCTGATCACTACATGCAGTCAACTGCAAGAGAATCAGAGAATGTTTTAAAGTGATTGACAACCAAAAATGTCTACCAATTTGGGCAAAAATGGAAAAAAAAAAACAACCCAGATGGAAGAAGAGGGGGAGGCAGACAGCCCCTGACAACTGGTTAAGAAAATCCAGCAGCTCTGGGTGCTTCTCTGTAACAGTCTACTTTACAAAGCCACAGATGGCAACTCTTCATGTCATAGTGCAAGTTCACTTCAGTGGTCCACCACACATTGTTTAAAGAAACAACAATATTAAAAAGAAGGATCAACAGAGAAGCCAGGAACAAATGAGAAATAAAAATAATAGTAAAAAGACTTGGAAAAAGTCGGCAGAAACAGTGGGATAGTAAAATCACAGCATTGGAATGAAGGGCAGAGAAATATGTTGGCTCACTTGCTCAGATTTGAGGGAGGAGAATGCACAGTTATGCACAGGCATTTCCCCCTTTGCCCAGCAGAGACGTGAACGGGGAAAAGAGCTACGTGCCCCCAAAAAAGCCCTAGCACAGGGTACTGTGTCAGCCAGAACTCTTGCCAAACAATACATTTCAAAAGCGTACTACAGCACGTACCACAAATCCCACCTGAAACTTGGGCTAATGCCTTTGTATAAAACATGTATTTAAAGTAAAACAAGCATTTAAAAAACCTACATTATTTGCAGAAACGTTACATTTGCGAAACATTTAAACAGAAAATAAACTACATTAAATAGCTGTTCAATGCAAATTGTCGTCCTTATTCTAAATAAATATAGTTTAGAAATTACATTACAGGCACTAGTAAGCTTTTCTTACACCTTGGCTGTTCTCCTGCTAAAATCGGACTACAGAATCCCTCAGTTGTCATACCATTTCAGATTACAGCAGTATAAAATTAAGATTCAGATCCAACATGTAAAAGCACATAAAAATAATGCACATCTTACGTTACACCAGGATGAAGATTGTATTTCTTCTTTCCAAATCGGGTCTGCTGCGCAAAGAAATCATAACGCTCTGATTTCTTCCACATGTAATAAAATGCTACACACTCACCAACTGATCTTGTTCGTACCTAGGAAATATGTGCCATGCAAATTTTGATGAATTCAAATACATTTTGGGCAAAAAGCTACCATTTAAATCAAAAGGTGTGAAATTCAAAGTCAATGCTTCTTTATACAACATAGGAAATAGTGGAAACTATTGACTCAAAATTTCAGAGGCCCAGAAATTGAAACACAAAGTTTATTAGTGTTTCTAATCGTGTGATGCTGCAAGCAACAGCTTCAGGGGGTCAAGTCTGCTTCACCAGTCTATTTGAGACCAGAGTAAGACTCTACGGACGCAGATCCTCCCCAATGTATGCACAGCAGGATTTTTGCACTCTTCTGAACTTTGGGTTCACAGTCACGGTTACAGAGGATTCTGGACGTTTAGAAACCAATTTGGACATATATGTGGTAAAATTTAGAAGTTAAATAGAGTACTTTGTGAAGGAAATTGAGGTTAAGAATTTATTTACAATTTTATTGCTTTGAAAAAATATTTGAGAACTAGACTTAAAATCAGCATTTACCTTATTTGCCTGAATCACATGAAAATCCTTGCCATAGACTTTCAGTCCTTGTTCAAAGTTCCTACATTCTTCTTCTGTCCAAACAGATAATTCTTCTATAGCAAGAAAATGCAATAAAGAAAATAGTTAACAAAAAAGCATGCGGCCAATAAGAGAAAACTTAAGTGACAGAAAACATACGTGGTAATCAAGTTTCTTACACCATCTGCTGACTAATTGAGAACCACCTCCAGAAATTTCACTTACAGAAATGAAAATTCTCCCTTGTAGTCAGTAGGTAGGAAATGTGGCTGCCTTAAGTAGCTAGTTGGTAGGGACTGTTACAAACGGTCGTAACTCCAGCCCTGCCGCATGGGGAAAATAGCTAGGCAGCAGGAAGAGGAAGAAGGGCTCAGAAACCATTTCGCCCCTAGAACCATAGGAAGCAGGTATCCTTCAAATCAGGACACAGCACAAAGGAAGTTCATGTCTCAGACTGGTTGCTGGTTTTTGGAAGAAGCAGGGGAAAAGGAATGAGGAACGAGATCTTCTTTACTGCTGACAAGAGCCAGCAATGATAGGCTGTTAATTCCGGTCAGACAGAATAAAAAACTCTGCTGCTCACACTACTGAGCGGGAAATCTTCACTCTGCTGAAGCCAGAATAAACCCCTAATAACTTTCAGCCACACTTCTAAGAACTTAATATAATTTGGCCTTATTGATTCTTAAGGTCACGAATAGGAAGGTTTAAAATAGTGGGAGAACAAACTAATTTTCTCTATTTGATCATTCTTTCTTGCGATTTGCACAGTAAACTCTGGAGAAGCCTCAGGTTTGAAAGCAGAACCAACAGATCAATGTGCAAGGAAAGTAACTTGTGTCTTCTCTTAGTTTCTTGTTCCTTTGAGTACAAAGATCAATACCAAAACAGGAAATGCTTAAGGCTCCAAAAGAACCTTTAAGACCAGGGTCTTTTTAGCGTCATACTCTGTTAAATAAAAGGTTTAGATGCTCATTCTCCTTTATTTAGAAACGTGAATTATTACATTTTTGTTCCATTAACTTTGATGACTGAAAAGATCTAGAAGAACAAAGAACAAAATGCCGAAGAAATGCACTATTCAGTTGCTAAGAAGTAATTTTAAATTTTAACTTGTTATTAAAGTCACAGATATAAATATCTAGCTCTACTGACAGGAAGTTAATTTACATGCCCTCTGCGGGGGAGCATGTACCTGTTTATACTACATCTGCTAATTTCATTCTCTCAGAGAACGGTAAGAGATTGACTGAAGGCTGCATTTAAATGCGCACTGATATGTACGGCTTACATGCAGTCAAGCTCTAATAAAATTTCTCAGTCTGCTGACAGCAAAATCCAATACCTGTGTGACAAATAAAATGAGAGTTCCACAACATAAACTTCACTTTCAGCGTATGCTCACCTCTGGCTGCTTTTACATTAAATCTCAGCCTTCGTAATGATTCTTCAGTATCAAAATTGCACTTAACCAGTTCATACAATGCCTGCAAAGGTGAAAAGAAACACATTTAACATTCTAGACACCACTCAATTTATGTTGTGCCACAGAAGCATGCTTAGTAAATTGCTAATACCTATTAAGAAAAAATTTAAAAATAACTCTTTGAATGAATTTTTTGAATGAATAATTTAAGATAGCACAAAGACATATTTCCTGTGTTTAAATTTCCAAATCTCTAATTACATAACCAGCACTATCTCCAAGCAAAGTATTTTACCATTTTCATCCACTATGTACATTTGTAAAATTGATGGGTTTTTTTCATGAAGGAAAAAAAAAGTTTGCATTCATACTCCTTTAAAAAATCTGTAACTGAAAGAACAGAACTCTTTCATACACAATTACATATATATAAAATAATGCACTGATGCATAAAGCAACGTTAAGCCTAAGTTAACAGCTTAACATTTATTGAGAGGTAAAAAAAACCCCATACATTTCTATTTCCACAAGGAATAATAAAGCTGTTTCAAACACAATTTTAATTCTTAGGAGTAAAAGAAAATAAAGGGATAATTCATTCTGTAATATTAAACGACAAATCCTAATTATTCTCATATACCTGCTCATTGTCTTTAATATGTGATCCTTCAGGAATTGCATCTAGGCCCTTCTCATCACCTGTACGCCTTGATGCTTCGTTTAGGAACTCGATCACTTTATCTTCTGGTAAGAAGTCAGGATTCCACAGCAGCTGGTCATCATTTTCATACACTGAATTAACCACAGGGAAAAGACAATCAAGCTAAAACAACAATATAGAAGTTGGTTCTCTCTTATAAAGCTAGTGATTATGAAACCTTGGAGGATCATTAGAGCACCAACATTAATCCAGAACACACATAGGGACAGATAAAAGATAGTGTCATGAATGCCGTGATCCAAGTGACTAGGATATCCTACCTTGATTTCTCTTCAAACCTCTGGCATAATCTGTGCTCTAGGTTCTAGGACCCATTTATGAAACTCCAAAAACTCCATCTTCCCTGTCCTCCTCCTGAAACCACTTAAATCACAAGGTAGCAGCACTACCTGACACTCCCTGAACGATCCATCCAGCATGCCTTTGCCCTAAGCAGCACAGTTTTGCTGATGGTAGCCATTAGGCATGGAAAAGTATTTCAGAAACTAATAATATCTGTTTTCTTGCAAGACGATTAGGAACAGTCACATAAAACCAAAAAGCACATCACCAAAAATGGTGTTAAAAACACTACCAGCAATCTGGACCAGTAAATATGTCAGTCTCTGCTAACAGGGCTGGGAAAAGGCAGCAGCAAGGTCCACTACTTCTCCAGGGAAGACGACACTCAGATGTCAGACATTCTGAAGTCAAACAGCTCCTAAAAGGAAACTTTGCTAAGACCTTCCTGCTACTTCCAATTAATACTTTTCTAAAACAAAATTATTCAGGTGAAGGTTGCCGAATGTTAATACTACGAAATCTCTACTGTTTTTTCAGAGCTTTTGCATGAGCTTTCACACCAGGGAAGTAATAGTAAACTGAAATTAATGGGAGAATCGTGGCCAAATGATATATCCCCTGAATCATCTCCCGTTTTTGTTTTTGAAGAGCCTATAAGCTTTGCAGGATTAAAATACTAGTACAGAAAAATAAAGTAAAAATCAGGTTATTAAAAAAAACATAGAATCAGGGAAGTATCCATATCTTGTCTGTGGTCCAGTCTTCAACGAAAGATAACTTACAAAAACCAGCAAGAAAGTAACTTTAAGGTTGATTCCATTAGCTCGGTGAGCACCTTTGAAAAGAGAAAGGAGCGAACACCTGGGAAAGGATGGTCACCTCGAGAAGGGAAGATACAACAGCATTCTGTGCAGATGGAAAGGTCAGAGTGGTGGCTAGATGCATCTCTACTTGAAAATAATTACTTTTAACATGAAAGTTACTACAAATTAAAACCCAAAACTGGTAAGGAAAATTATTAAGTGTCTTGCAAAGAAAGACAGCTTCATTTCACGAACAACGTACTCTTTGGAAACAGATCGCAACAACTTTCTGGGAGCTTTTTGTTTCAAAGGCTAGTCCTAATCTGATATTTGGTTGCTCATTCAAGAAAAAGATTTTAAGTATCTTGGGATACCAACTCCAGCCGAAGCAACAATTCTTTTTAGGAGACAACTGATCAGTTCTAAGCCACCCTTAATGATGCAAGCTAAGTACACGGCAATGTTTATGAATGACAGCAGTCAGTAAGTCTCAAAGCAGCTTCAGCACCTTTCAGTTTTCAGAGCTATCCTTTGATTTTCAAGTCCAAGCCTTCTGAAAACTTATCTTGTAATTTTGTAGATTTTTCATAACCTGAAATTGTTTAGTAGTAGCTAATTTGGCCTCCAGGCATATACTTCTCAGAGAGCCAGTCCACCGTAATTAGCTCAGTGTAGCTTACACAGTCGTTCTTTCCTCACAACTCATGTCAGAACACATTATGTGGTTATTCTTACCAGTTCTAGCATTTCTGTGCTGTTGCTTACAGGACTGGACATGAAAGGACTAGCCTTCTTAGTGTTTGGGAATTTTACAATTAGAATTTCCCCTTCATTAGAGAACAACGAAGATGAGGGGATAGGCACATGAAAGTACTAAATACATAGTCTCAGACATTTATTTTTCAGCTTTTAAAGCTTCATTAATATTCCAGTTGGAGTCCTGTCAAAGATTACATCCAAAACACAGCAGAAAGGAAAAATGCGGCAGAAGATATAAAACCCTGCTGGTATATAAAACTAGAACAGCCCTAGCATGTTTAGTGAAAATTTAACTTTTCCCCACAATCATTTTTGCTCATGACGTAGGTTCTCTGTTCTACAAAGAGCAGTGTGCAAGACTATGAAAAACTGGTTTATATAGATTACTGCAATGCACAAAGCAGCTATATCTTTTTTATTATTGAAGGCCAGAAGCCATTTAGAGCTGAGTAAACACCAGGAAAAGCAGGTGACCAGTAAAAATTTACTGCATCCCAGGCAAATACATAGTTCAAGCTCTATTTTCAGACAGAAGCAAGAAAGAGTGCAACAAGCAATTTCTTCACAGCTAAAAAGCAGATGTTTTCTAATCTGCTATTTTGTATTTTTAATGGAAGCTCCTGACTTCTCACGCAGTTTTAAGTCACATTCTCATCAACCTCTCTGGCTACAAAGTCCAGAGCTGACAGAATGTGTCAGCTTCAGTGTGAACCCGCTCTAAGTCAATAGCAGGATTCTTTTTAGACAGTTTCTAGCTAGATCAGGCTACAGCGTAGCTACTACAACCTGGAGCTCAAAACAAGACAACTGCTATTACTTGACTATATACTCGGATTCTAGGATGGCACTGAGTTTTGTGTTGGCTGGCTTAAAAACTAACTTACATAAAACTACAAAAGAGGCAAACTAATCTGCAGTGTAAACAAATTCTTAATAGTGGGCTGAACGAGCAGGAAAACTTGCTTCTTTTAAGCTCACAGCTCATTTTAAACTCATTCTACCTTTCCTGACTTGATTATATGGACAGCATACAGCCAAAGGCTCTGGTTGTGAGATGGGGAAAAGTTCCGGGGAAAAACCCCAAAAGTAGAACAAGAGGTTCTTTAATACTGATTGAAGAGTTATAAAATGTAAAAATCAAAGCTGCTGGTACCATTTTGCCTCTTTTAATGTGTTAATCTAGTCTCACAACACAGTTTCTTATTCAGCTATTTTGTTTCACAAAAACTAAATATTCTAGATGAAGAGGTTAACATAAGCTACATAGAAAGCTTGTGTACCTTACCAAATCAGAGTACAAGGGTTCAATAGGCAATAAGTGAGCAATATAATCTTTCTTTTCCCCTTCCAAGACTCAGGCTTTGATGGTGAAGTACAGGATGAACTATAGTTTGAGATGATGGTTCTATTTTTCACTTGAAAGAGCTCTTTTATTTTGCAAGACACGTGACATCAATCAAATCTTTTATTTCTCCCCATTAGAAACTAATCTCAAACATAGCAATAACGGTAATAGTGCTAAGTCTCACCTTTTTCATTCTCTTTGTATTTGCATGTGCCAGCTGGAATTTCAGCTTGAAACATAGAGCCCACCATGATTTCCTGTTTTGAAATAACAGAAACATGAAGTTAAGCAACCACAGCTGTGATGGTTTTTGTTAGCAAACAAGAGAATGACTACATCTTTTTTTACCCCTTAAAACTTCCATTGTTCAAAATCTAAAAATACAGTTAACAGGCACTATATGGAAACAGATTTTTGACTATCTGGGGTGGTCTTTAACACTTCTTACTATCCAAAGTCTTAGATTTATGGGGAAAAAGTGGAGAGGATTTGGGTGATCTATAGAGCTCAGAGTTACTAGGTAACAGATCAACTCACTATTCGTGAAATACAGGCTTTTTAGGAGCCCTTAGTATTTACCTTTTTCCAGTCTTCTGAGGGAATATAATCTTCATCTTCTTCAGATTCCTCTTCTATTTCGCTATCTACAAGAAATTGTTCAAACATTTACACGAAATGAGCTGTGATGGGGCCTGTGCATGCCAATGCCAGGCTCCAGCAAAGCGGGCTGAGCGAGGGGGCCTGGGACGTCAACACCAGCTCCCGGGAGCACCGCAGCAAGGGTGACGGCGGGACATGAGCCCAGCCTCTCATCCCACCAGCCTCCAGCCGCACGGCAGCCCCGCTCTGCCTCACTGCCATCTTATCTAACACTCCACAAATGCAAATGGCAGTTTTAGTGACAACACCACACGTTTCAGTATTGACAACTTTAAAAAAGGACCCACTTAATGTACCCATTTAGAATGGAGTAAGATACACAACAGGCTCTGAAAAGTTAAGGCACAAATACATCCATCAGTTTTACTACTACCTAATTCAAATTTCCTTTCCCTCACCCAGCTTTGAAACAGTTGAGATGATCCACATCCAAATTTACTACAAACAGTTACTTTCTCAAAATATTTTTATGTGCATGTTCAGCATCCACATGTGGGTTTCAACACAGTTTTCAATGAGCTGCTAGCTTAGTTACGGCTGTTCTTTTTCCCTTACAGCAGCTGTCACTGAATTTAAGGTAGACTACAGCACAAGGTGTGAGAAATCTGCAAGTATGTTTTTCTCAGTCTTACTGGGATTTAGTAGGCTTGGATGTACTGCTCAGAGATGCACAGCAGCATTTAAAATAGATTATTTTGGATAAGGACCAACCAAAATTTTAAGCTCCTTATGATACAGGCTAGCTGCCTTCCACAATGTACTGAAAGCAACTGCAATATCTGGTTTATGTATAGCATTGAAGGCCCTACAGAGGGATCTGGACAGGCTGGATCGATGGGACGAGACCAACTGTAGGGGCTGCACCTCGAATACTGTGTTCAGTTTTGGGCCCCCCACTACAAGAAGGACATTGAGCTGCTGGAGTGAGTCCAGAGAAGGGCAACAAGGCTGGTGAAGGGCCTGGAGCAAAAGCCTTACGAGGAGCGGCTGAGGGAGCTGGGGGTGTTTAGTCTGGAGAAGAGAAGGCGACCTGAAAGGAGGGTGTAGCCAGGTGGGGGTCGGTCTCTTCTCCCTGGTAACTAGCGATAGGACAAGAGGAAACGGTCTCAAGTTGTGCCAGGGGAGGTTCAGGTTGGACATTAGGAAGAACTTCTTCACTGTAAGAGTTGTTAGGCATTGGAACGGGCTCCCCAGGGAGGTGGTGGAGTCATCGTCCCTGGAGGTGTTCAAAAAACGTTTAGATGTGGCGCTTCAAGACACGGTTTAGCGGGCATGGTGGCATCGGGTATACGGTTGGACTTGATGATCTTTGAGGTCTCTTCCAACCATAATGATTCTATGATTCTATGCGATAATAGCCGCACTAGAATTATCTGTACATTAAATTACATTCTATACACAGCTGAACATTGTAAAAAAACCCAAGACCTAATGCAACACACTTGCATTACGCTAATGCTAATATGTTTAAAAAACAGAGTTCATTTAAGATAACTGCAATCCTCTGCACAGCTACATGCTGAGGTTCCTTGGCATTTTTGGATTAAAATAAACTACAGATTAGAAAATTGCATTTCTACAATGTCATGTCTAGTAAGTATCAAGTCTAAGGTACCGTAAAGGAACCTTTGCTTTAACTTTTGTTAAAACATAGAACAGCAGGAAAAAAAACGGCGACAGTCATTTCCATCAAAGAAATGTGAAATATCTGTTGTCCAAATGGCCCTCCTGATAGCTCAATACTAAAAGGTTCAGATCCCATTAAGTAAGACTGCCACAGAAATAAGAGTTGTCTAAAGGGCAGCTATATAACACTAGCTCAACAGTCTCAAACGGATGCAAAAGCAAGTTTTAAAGAAAACAAGAGAAAATAATCAGTCCGCAATGCTGGGCAACAGTATCAAATGTGGAATTCTTGAAGCAAATTTCAGTCATCCCTTCATTATTTCAGGTTTAAGAATCTACTGGCCTTTTTCAGATTTCATTGCTTTTGTTTTCTGTATTAGAAATCTGGGGTTCTATTTCTAGTAAAATTCAGTTTTTACTTTTTCCTTCAGTTGGACTCAAACCTTCTTCAAGTGAGTATATAACCCGGTGTCACCAGGCCTTGTCACGATAATTACACACCGTGCAGCAATTATCTAGTTGGAACAGTGCATCTCCTACTTGCATATATTTGTACCTATACCCTTAGCGTGAATTGGCAGCTGAAACTAGGATGGTAAGGTAATATCATACTAAAGAGTCATTTACTGCACCTGGGCGCCACGTACAAGGAAGTTTTTCTGAAGGGCACATCTATACAAACCAGTTTGCAGGATCATAAGCTGGACTGTTACAACACTTGGAGTAGTGTCATGAAAGGATTTACACTGTCTGAGAGCCTGCTTTTTCAGAAATGTAGAAATTAGAACTTTTCCACAAATTTAATCCTTCCTTTTAAGAAGAGAGAATATCTACTGTCCTTATACAGAGTCCCTTATCTGCAGAGAAGATTTACCATTCAACTAAAACCAGGACTTTTGCCTATTATTTTGAGCATGATGATAATCAAGAGCAGTGTTATGAAAGAGAAGGAACAAATGTTCACAGATATCAACACGCATATTTCAGAAACAGAATACTATGTTAGCAAGAGCTGTTCTTAACTAAAGGTCAATCACATTGAGATTATTGTGCTTACTACTAAACTGTACATACTTGTATCAAAATATTTACATCGACGAGGGCGAATTATCTCCTGCGGATCTTGAGAAGCCACAGACGGTGCTGGGTCGTCATTAGATGACTGTGTCTCATCTTCCTGACCTGATGAATCTTTTATGGTCTCCTCCTTAAATATAAAAAAGCAAACAGCAAATCAGCTAATCCCTTGTATGTGACAAACACTATTTTGACAACATTTTTTTCCAAAATTGTCAATATATCAACCCCAAATATCTTTTATCTGACTTGAAGTGACTGTATAGATTGTGGCCTGTCCAGACTGAGTCACAACAAATGTGTAAACACATCATATTATTTATTGACCAGGATTTTAAGCAGATCAACTTAACACTCAGACTCTAACATAGAAATCAAAAATGCGAGCCACAATTAAAATATCATGCCTAGTTTTTTAAATCAGTCAAGCTAATCCTTGCGGGTTTCATCTAATTTTGTTTAACTTTAAATTTTACTTTGGTCTTTAAAATCCTTCCTTATGAATTTTCAACAAAAAGGGGAGGAATTACTTACTGGCTATACTTTTCTCAACCAAATAGAAATGGTACCTTCTATAAAAATTAATGCCAATAGTGTCGTTCAACCCCACAGGAACAGTGTATCAGTAGACTCTAGTATGTACATCGAGTCATTAAAAGATCAAAAATTAGAACAAGTTTCTTTATTAGAAGATAAACCACAACAACTATGGGAATTATTACAATTAAGGAAAACTAAAATTATAAAGGTTAGAAGAATGTATTAGTGATTTTTATTTCAATGTATGTTGTCAGCATCTTTTATATGTTTTATGACCATGTTGTAATCACTCATACTTGCTAGTTCTAACACAGAAGCGTTACACACAGCACATGTTCATGCGTACCTTTACCAGAAACCAGAGTGTTATCACATGTGCAGCTTAAAGCAGATTAAAAATAGAAAATAGCTAAGTGCAGTATAGTCAAATTAGCTGTAGAAAGATGAGCACTTGCAGAGAAAGCTTGAATGATTTATAAAATTATTCCACCCCCACAGACGTATTTCACTGCCTCTCTGCCAAGAGCATGCAAGCATTTCAGAGCTCTCATTCTTGTACCCCGAGGCAAACGATGGTACCAGGTTAGCTAGCTCTCTTTGTGCCCAGTCCTCCCCACCACCTTTGTTCCAACCCTACCAAAACTGGGGTAGAACAGCTGAACACGTACTTCCAATTCAATCACAGCGCCAAGCCTGCAATTAGGCTAAACCCCCAGCTATGGTTACTGTGCCAGCCTGTGAGCCATGGCTGCTGACGGGCAGGAACACACTTGCTTCTGCAGCACGCTACAAAGGGTCAGTGCCCTCCAGAGGGACAAAGATGACTCCTCTGGCTGCTAATGGCAGCGACTGACACTGAGTTTTTGTCCATGTAAGAGAAAAGACAGGCAGTATCTTAAATCAGCTAGTAACAGAACGGCAGAACTACGGAGGAGGTCATGAGAACAGAGGAGATGGAAGCTGTGTCAGGAAGTAATTAAGAAGCAAGGGCACAAGAAGAAAGTGAGACTTCAGGAACACCACCATGCACAACAAAATAAAACACTTTCATGTCTTATTTTAATTTTGTATACTTCATGTTATGTAAGTTTCTCCCCCATCTCCAGCTTCTTGAACCTTTTCTGATGTAATATAACTAGGTACCTATCTTCTTTTTGAACTATTCAACCCATACAAATAGCAATCTTTTACAGCATCTGTCAAGGGATTCAGTTAACAATTTAAGTACAACCAGGGCTGCCAGGCTGAAAAAATACAATTTAAAATGCTAAAGCTAGAAAACTTGCAGCAATCTCCAATGCTCAGAGACACATTTAATTCAATTCCACACTTCACTGTTCAGTTTCAGTAGATCAGCTTTTCATCTTGAAACAAGTATTCACGATATCTATAAAGGTGTCTTCAGGCATTTAAAACTTCAGCTTTGAAGTCAGACTATTTCTGAAGGACAACTACAATCCCTTCTTACATGATGCTGTATGTATAGATGTACTCTAATTTGCCTCTGCAACAGCTTGGAATAATACAGATGAAATTAAGAGCAATGAAGAGAAATACAGACGGGTAATTAAGAATAAACGTTAGAGTTCCGTACACAAAGCATCTGAAATTAACTACATTATGAATTACTTCTGCCACGATCTGGCATCTTGAGTGGTTGTCCACTACAGAATGCCTGTACAAAAATCAGTTTCAAATTAGTGTAAACACTTACTTTGTTTTCACCACTACAGCCACTGTTGTCATCATTATCAACATCATCATCATCTTCTCCCTCCTCCTCTTCCTCTTCATCATCTTCATCATCATCATCTTCTTGGAGGGGAATGGTACCATCATAGCCATAACGGCTAAGTAGCTCCTGGATTGGCATATCACTTTCCTGATAAACATCCAAACAAAGTTTGAGATTTTAACGAAAATATTCACATTCCACATCTGCTCTACAGCTTAAAGGTGTGCACTTTAAACATAACACAGCAAAACCAGATAGATGATAATCACGTATACTAAGAACGGCCACTCCAAACTCAATGGAAAGTCAAAATTCAAAGTTTTGGCTCCTAAGAAAAATGTGTGGGTTTTTATGCAGGGAAATTATTTATTTCCCAATCCTTTATAAATTTACAGCAGACCTCACGTACCTACAACCTCTCAAAGGGGCCATAAAGTTCATGAAAAGGGCACCAAAGACCAGTATACCCCATCCCTCCCTTGGTACTTGTCCGCTACTATTTTACCAACACACAAGCACTGCAACGTGGCAGGTTACATCTGGTTACATCATACCCCTTCAGTACACAGAGCAAACACACTCCTTGTTGGAATATATATTGGTATTCCCTAATAAACTAAAAACTACCTGGAAAAATAACTGTGGAAAAAACAAATAAAATGTGTCTCAGCAGCAACTGTTTCACATAGACAGCTAAGATATTGAGAGTTTTTGCAGGCAGGAACTTGTCCTCGTGCAAGGCGGTCATTTCTGCAGTGTCTCCAAGAATTCAGCAGAGTAAGGACCAGAACTTGCAGTACTTGGCTTGGACATGGAATTAAATCTTCGTTTGGGGAGTTGCGCTACAGGGACAATTCCACACAGTTCCACAACCCTGGCTTTGAATACGAAATTACACTGAAAATGTACCTCTCCGTCTCTCTGTACCTCTCCCCTTTCTGAGCAAAACAAAAAACAAGGGGTTGGATGAGGGTGAGGGATCACTTTATATCCAGGATCAGCTGATATCCAGGTAAAGACAGTAGTAATGTTTACAAATTCATATATATTTTAAGCTAGTTGTCTACAAAGTCATCCACAGCTGGAAGCAAATCTGCTAAAATATCTACACATTTAAAAATCTTTATATTTAGAATGCTGGTCTGCTCTGAAGAGACATTTCAAATTATATAGTCAGCTCTCAAATTTAGTGGCTCCCAAACTGTTATCAATTGCATTTGCTTTATTAATAAAAATTATTAATTGTTGAGTCTGCAAATTACTTTATTACTTTTAATACCTCTGTATCCAGCCTTCAGGGGCAGTACATGGCAACCTTAATGAGATTTTTCAGAGCAGAAACTTTCAGAAAGCATTTAAAAATTCTCTCTCTCACAAGATCAAATCCTTTGTTTATTATTTAGAGGTGTCTGCCTGCTCTAAATATTTGTTCTTAGTATATAATGTACATCTTCGCTGATAATCAGGTTGGCTGACCTTAGACTTGCTTGACTGAACTCCTATCCTAAGCGCCTTCACTGATCAACACATCTCTTCTTTCTGGAAATGTATTAACAATATCAATTAAAAAAGGCAAGTGTTGTTAGATCTGCTGTGCAAGAATAACACCAGGGTACTCATTGTCTGTGGATTATATTTTATTTTACTTCAAAGAACTAAGCCATTCTACCACTTCTTGGTCTACTCTTTCATTACGCTATACACACAGTAGATGCAGACCGTATGGACCTAAATGCCTTCACCTTCCCTCCTGACTTCTTGGTCCCTATCATATCATTTTATGGAAAGAACTCTTAGAATTGGGGAATTAATATTTTCTGACACAGACAATATGACAGGACTGTGATCTTAATTAAAACCTGACAGTATAGCTATCACAAAAATCCTATTCGTAAGTATCCAAACAAATGTTCTCCAGTACATTTTGGAAAGTAATATACTTTCATTAAGCCCTCCTCATCACTATCCCGTTTGTTGATCCAGACTGCGAATTAAAATGAACTTTTACTGCAATTCGTAGGTATGTGTGAACTATGTAACAGGCGTATTACCTACTATATGTTACCTAGGAAAGTGGTATTGTATTTACAACATTTTTCTTAGGTAGAGCCTCTTAACTTCAAATAGTCCCTTACAATTCAAAAAGCTCCAAGGGTCAGCAACTCTCCAAGAGAACATACAAATTGTGATTTCTGTATTGCTTCAGGATATTGCAAAAATAGAAAACATTAAAAAAGTAACAAGGATTATCAAAGACATACAAATTTCTTATGTGGAAGATGCTTAACAACAAGAAATGGATTATAACTCATGTGTCTGGAGTAGAGGTAAGTGAGAGTGAGCGATATAACAGAGAACTGCATCATAAGCAGCAGAGAGAAGGTAAATACAAATGACTGTACACTCTTCTAGATGAAGAGCTCAGGGGCAGCCACTGAAACGAACACAGAACAGGTCTGAAAAACCAAACACGTTTCTCACACTCAATGAACTGTGCAACATTGCCACATGCCTCGTGGACGTGACATTTACAGAGGTTAAAAATCAAATGGACAAACTCACAGCAGGAGGAAAAATAAGACTGACAGGCATTACAAAGAGACAACATCTTTTTCATACGTGCCTGACCTGCAGGCTTCTGGAGGCTGGAAGAGTACTTGGGAGAAACACTGTATGCTTCCATGTATGGTCCTCTCATTTAAAGACAAGAGGATGCTGGTGCTTAACCCCAAGAAAACCCAAGAGCCCTCCCTGAAAAGGGAGACTCCAAAAGGAGAAACCGAGTGATTATACAGAACAACAAATGGAAAAAGGGAGGGAGTCAAAGGCTTAAAAATCTCCAAGTAATGCAGGGAGGCACCACCCACAGCACCCTGGCAATGCTCACCACTTCCTAGAGGCACCCAGGAAGCCAGCACACACCACCCACCCAGCAGTGCTCTGCCTGCAGACAGGGCAGCACAAAGGTAAAGAACTCAGCCTCCACTCCTCAAATCCTCCATGTCACACTCCCTTCAGCTGATGCTTTGTACTGTCAGCTTAGCTAAGAGTAGGAGGAAGTTGAGTTTCGGCAACTTGCTGGGGCCTGGCCATTTATGATTTCCAAGACAGAGTGTGAATGCAGTTTCTTGCTACCAAAATCATGCTGCCAAGTTTCCGGCGTTTTAGAAAACTGCAGTGTCAGTGTATGCCCAGGACGTCGAGAGATGTGCCTCATCCCGGGCACACCTTCCTGAGCACTGTCTCTCAGGATACTGAAGAAGGAATACTGGTTAGCCAGGACTTTGGTCACATCTGGTATAGCTGCTCCTACATATGAAAACAGTATTACTGAATACATGTCTGGATATGATCAAGGATAGTCTCTGTAACACCCCGCAGATAGCTTTCCTGCCCACAAAAAACTCTTTACCTTTCAAGAAATATCACTGAGAACCACCAGATCCAATACTTCTGATTCCCTTCAGGTACTACTCTGCTCTCAGGGAATCGTATATTTTCCTATCCTAGGCAGCACAGAGGGCAACTTCAGGTCTCTAGAGGCAGATATGCTACTGCCATTTAGACAAAAATGTATACACGTACTTGCACAGACAAATGCAGGATGCTGCTCCACCTCAAGTACTAATGCATTACAGATTCAACAGTGTTTCAACCAATAAGTAGAAAAAATCCTTACCCTCAGAGGAA
Organism: Cariama cristata; assembly: GCF_000690535.1. Lineage (NCBI taxonomy): Eukaryota > Metazoa > Chordata > Aves > Cariamiformes > Cariamidae > Cariama > Cariama cristata. Next base: position 30,766 of record NW_009608750.1, read on the forward strand.
GGTGTAAATTTAAAGACAACCAGGAGTGAAACCATTAAGGTTCAAAAATGCTTTCACAAAACCTGACTGCCACCTTGTCTCTGAAGGAGTTGAACTAGTCAATCAGGCACATTCATGGCCTGGAGGAAATCTGAAATAATATGTGTAAATGTTGGGGGAAAGAAAAAGACAGGACAGTGCTTGTCTTGACAACAGTTTTAAGATTTAGATGGCCTATCATCCATGACTGAAAAAAAAAGAGAAGAGATAAAAGTAAGCAGCCTGCTATCCCACAACTACAAGTAACCACAGGTCACCAGCAAGATCTTGCTGGCATGGAAGCATCTGAAACTCAGTAAAAGCCCTACCTGCGATATACGTACAAACTGACCACAAGATTCTCTGCCAATCTGTAAAAGCATCCTGCAGAAAGGAGCAGCACACGGAGCAATGTGAATCTGAGTTATACCATTGCTCACCGTCCTGATCACAAGAGCTGACACATGGAGAAATTATAAACTTGCAGTCTGACAACCAAGATATGACGGAATAAACTGATGGCTGAAATACAGTTACAAACAAAGCATTGTAATGTGGTGATAGAATTACACAACCAGATGTTGACTCTTAACAAAATATGAGGGGAAAAAACCCATACTTTCAACTTAAAAACCACATGACATACATGTGGAGCTCCATTTCTCATTTGATCTGGATGAAGCATGTTTAGATTCACCAACTATTTCTTTATTTTTATGTTTACCATTTAATAGCAAACCTGAAATTACCAGAAAGAAATTATTGTTTACACCCAAAATGTAGATTAAATGCACTAAATTAGTTTAAAGTCATATTGGCATAATCACTTATGCTAAGTAGGATTTGTACATCGAATATGCATCTGAGAATCATTAATGATCTGTTCTGGAAGCCTTTTGGCCAATGAGGCCACAGACAGTATCTAGATTACTTTGCATTTATAATGAACCTAGTTTGTCATTTAAGAATATTATTCCTGCCTGAGAAGTAATTTAAGACAATACATAAGTGACAGCATAACCTCAAAATGCCAAATAAATCTTATATGCAATTATTTAAGAAGATACACATTTTAAGATTTATTTATCACTATTAACAATAATTATGAGTTCTGATCCCAGCTCTGCTAACAACTCTTTGCTTTGAGCCAATCATTTCATCTGCATCTGATTCCTCTACCTTAAAAATGAAGACACTCCTATATGCTCCACTAAAGTATTACACAAATGTTTGTATAAAAATGCAATAAATGTAAAATTATGAGATTTTTTTTAAAAAATCAATATCTATATGCACTAATCAAGTGCAAGTGCTTTAGAAAATAACAACACTGGAATATACAAGTTAAGTCAGTTTAACTTGTATTAGCTCTAAAATGCAAATCCTATACCAGCATATATATGCAAAAAGAAACTAAACAAGCACAGCATTATACATTATTAAGTATTTATGTACCAGTTTCCTCTTCCCAACTTTTGAGAACTGCAAATTTAGCTCAGCTGCTTTCCCCCATCTATATTATTTACCTATTAGGGGTTTTGGGGTGGTTTTTTTTTTAAATTCCAAATATAAGGGAAAAAACCTGCATATGTTTTGTGTGAGACTGTGGGCTGTGGTTATGTTTTATGACTACTTAAGGCTACCTACCCTGTTAAGATCCTCTATTTCAGAACTGAAGTTTGTTTCTCCTTCCATCATTTCCTCCTCTTCTAATGTCCGTTCATCATCAAAGTCATGCACCAGCATATCAGCTGATGGATCAAATTCATGGTCATCAGATGTTGCTGAACCTCCTGATAGAAAACATTTTAAAGAATGTTTTTAGTTAGATCATGGCCTCACAGAGTTTAATTTTTTATTTTGGTGACATTTTAATACTCAACTTATACTCAGAAATTAAAATATCTTCAAAATCCCTCAATCATTTATCTTAGGGAAAGCCAATCTCATTATTCAGAAGATAGTGAAAGCTGTCCCTTGGGCAATAAGAGATCTTGGAACAAAGAAGCAGGAGATACTGTTTAACCAGCCAGTTCTCAAAGTACTACATATCTGGACATCGGGTCCCTAGTTAAATGTTTGTAAAATGTTTAGTTTTTGAAGACTTAATTCTTAAATAATCAGAAACCTCCCTGAATCAAGAGTTCTACTGGGAGCAGAAATACTCATAAAATATAAACGCAGAGCAGTTGTTTCCTTTATACTTTGGAAGCTTTCTTGTTTACAACTATAGTCTAATGACTTTCCAAAATTTAAACTTCAAAGCAAGCTTCACAGTTATGCAGATTTTATGATGCAGAATCCTTAGTTACTTTTCCCCATGCCTTTTTTTCCATATTTCTTTTTAGAGAAGTCTGGTTATATTTTGTGACAATGAAAAATAAATGAATGGATGAATGGTTTGGCAGATGCAGCATTTTTATGTAATTCAGCAATACCTGATTTCTAATTCTAACCCTGTTAACATTTTTCCACTTGTCTCCATGGACAATTTAAATTTCATTTTCCAAAGCTTGAAGAGCATACCCACGCTAAGGGTGCAAGAGGGAGGGGTTGACTATAAGGGTTAACTACACTTTGTAGTTTGAAGTGTTCAGGCAATGGATTGTTTCTCTGAAAGAAGTAAGAGCTCAAGAGAAAATGGCAGTCCAGTTGAAGTAACTACTGGAAAGCTTTTCCACTAGTAGGATGCCAAAAACCTTGGAAATAAATAACACTAAGTACAGTGGTACCAAAGGGAACAAAAAAACCCTCCAGATATTCATCATTTACGCTTAGGTTGTCTACTAGATAGCCAGTAGCTCTGGGATACTGGAATATCAGAAAATAACCAGCTTTAAAAACGGAAGTAATGAAACCCTTCATTTTCAGTAATCCAATAGGTACAAAACCACTGCTTTTCTTGCTGCTTTTGTCCTTGATGCTATTATGCACAAAACCATACGGCAACGGTATATCTATTAATTGAGAGCACACAGTGCCTTAACTTTTGGCTCTGTATTTAACTCTTAACACCAACGAGTAGCCGTGCCTAGAGGGATGGCAACCGTATTGCTGGGTCAAGTAGTCTCTTCCATGCCCCCAGCACTCGCTCACATTGTGCTCCTTAGGATGTCAGCATTCCTGAACACATGTTCATGCAGCTTTTGCAAAGACAAGATTCTTATTTACCCAGTGTATTTTACCATTTAGAAACTTGTGCTGGTACAGACTGGAAGAAAGCAGTGACTACTTAAACCAGTACTGCCACTAACCTATTCATCAAATTATATTCTTAGATTACTAACTGGAAGAGACCAGCAAAAATAATTTTTCAGGGGTGCCCTCTTCCCTCACAAGTTTAGGAAATATTAAAAACATTTACCTGGGCTTGAAGACTCAACAGAGGGCTAAAAAAGAAAACACAGGAAATTATTTTTTCTATGTTGAATCTGTACAAACTCAATTCAATAATTCATTTGATACAAAGCAAGACACTGCAAATAATATATTTACAAATAAAGCACCACAAACACACTGAAGCAATTTAGGGTAAATAGTATTCATTTTCTCCTTCATGTATCAATACTGCTGCACTATTTCAGCAAGATTAATTGGAAGAACTGCCCATTTTGTGATGCAATAATTGAGTCGATGAAGGTACAAAATAAAGCAAAACAATTCTTTCTGAAAATAGCATTACAATTCCACAATCAGCTTAGTACAGCACAAACTGGTGCTACTGCCAGATGTGGCAATGCTACTTTCTCTCCATCTCTATCTGCTCCTTTCCAGTTCTTCCTTTATGTCGATATAAAACTGAAAACTAACAGTAGCGACAGATTAGCTTTTAACAGATCCAGCTCAAATCTAACTCCATATACTAAATCCCCTTTTCCACAACCAAGGTATATGCCAGATTACACTGACAGTGGAAGCACAGTTTAAGAGAAATTATTCTTCCTATTTGAAACTGCGTGCCATGCAATACACAAATTCCCTGTTTTACTTAAATTAAGATACACACTTTTAAAAGGTAATCACAAATCACAATGAGAATTCCTCATAGAAGAAGAGGAAAAAGCAATTCAATCTTAATCTCTAACCCAGCCACAAGAAAAACAAAACAAAAACAAACAAAACTATTTTGTAAGCCAGACCTTCTTCCCAAGTACATTTATCATAGAGATTAACATGATCACAGACTACAAAACAAATATTTTTGAAATACAGGGGGGGAAAAAAAAAAAGAGACTTCCACAACAATCTTTACATAACAGAGGCATCCTTTGCCCTACCATATTTGGTCATCTTACATTTATAATCAGAACAAATGTCTTCTTTCATAAAATTCTGCTTTCCCTTGCTCAGAACTTTGCCAATCTTTAACCTCCTGGGATGAAATTTGCATGTCAGACAGGCAAACGTCATTTGATTTGAAAATTCAAGCAAATGTTTCAACTATTTTCAGGAACAGACCTAATGAAGTGGGTTTTGTCAAAGTTAGGAAGACTGACTTTTTACTTCAGAGAGCTACAGTATCCCTTTTCCCTGTCACCTTCTGGAAACCGAGACGTTGTTTGGTATCATGGATATTGTTATATTACATAACATACAATGCTGCCTTCATGAAAAATTGCCTGCATTTAGCCAAGAAATAATTTGGAAAACTTCCGTTTGCACATTCTCTTGTGTGTATGCGTAGTCCTGTATCTAGATTGTACTCCTACTAGAACTGCAAAATCTGCACACCCAGAATTATATGCAAAATTAAAATAAGATATTATGTTAGAAACTGCTAAATTAAACTCAACTAAAAACTTGTACTATTATTCCAAGATTCTCTAAAACACTTTCCTTCTCCTTGACTTCATCTCACAAGGCCAAGCAGTCACTTGCACAAGCCACTTCCACCCAAAACACCCGACCCAGCTATGCAGCAAAGCAAAAACTAACATTTAAAAAATACTGTGTAATTATAAAGTTCTTTTATATTAGCAGTTCTTCAAAGTGAGAAGAAATACACCTTCTTAGGAATCAATGACCAAAATTCACTTACATATCCGCCTACATTTTACAAGAGTCTACAATGTACAAATGAAAACTCAAAATATATTTGCCTGCATCAAGCAGAAAGCGGTATATAGAGGTAAAAACAAATCTTGAATATTTGCCTGAAGGGTGGATAGAAGATACAATAGACAAGAAGTTTTGCTCTCCTAACATTGTACAGACTAAAGAAAGTATAAAATATACATGCTGTCTTCAGATGGAGACCCTACAGCCTATTTTTCCCATACTTACTAACTTCCAAATAAGTTTTTAGTTTGTGTGCAGTATCACTGCCGACTTGCAAGAAAGAGTTTTTTAGGCAGCGTTAGCTTTAAAAGGCAGTACTGTACAAAAAAGCCAAGAGAAATCATACCTGCACAATTAAGTCAACTGAAACGCACGTCAAGTGGGTAAGCACTAAAAACATTTTTGCAAAATGTTGCACAATGCCATAGGACTTCATTGCAAAGACTATCTTAATAAATTCCAGTGTACAGTATTACTAGCATATACCAAGCTAAAGCTGAATATTAAAATCAGCCAGCAATGACTGATCTCTATTTGGTAAGTTTTGTTTGTCTGACAAACTTGCAAAACTGTACCATTCATAACATGTAATACACAATTATTAGAGCAAATTAACAAAGTCTTTGCATATGCATTGCAGCAATCACAGGTGGGAAATAAAACAAATTCAAACTGTTTATTTCTGGCAGACACTACTACGAATAAGACGGACAATATCACATGCACAGCACAAGGAAAAAATAAGAGAAAGACAAGCATCACTAAGAAGTATCTTAGAAAGTTTTAAAATAAAGACTAAGTCTTCCTTAATAATTCTCTCATAAGAAATACGAAAGAAACAAGCGTTGCAAATGCAGATTACAGTCACCGCTAGCAGCAAGAGGAACCTTTATGATCCAAAGCGGGCATAGCAGAACCGTAACTGAAGCTAAACTGCTCACGTTAACCGCAACAACCCGGCAAAAGCAAAGCAGCAACGGTGAGCAACTCACCAGGGCAGCGCGGACGCTGCTGCACGTATGGTCCGTGGGCTGCGCAGAAGTCAAGGTGCAGCGTTCCCATCCTCGTTATGTGGCAGCCTCTGCCAGGGTACGAAGTCCCTTGCAAAAACATCCAGCCCCAACCGAGACAAGGAAGCAAGCAGTGCAGACCCTATTATCCTCATGCAAGGGTCCCGGCAATCCCAGGGTCCCCTTTTAACAAAGGTTTGACCTAGCACACTCGTATCAGTACACTGTGCCTTCCAATAATGACTCATCATTACAACATCGACTGCTCTCACCAAAATCAAGTGACTTGAATACTGAGCTGCTCTGAGATGGAAAGAGGAAAGCAGAATCAGAGCTGATAAAGACAAGAAGGGAAAAAGTATCACCGTGACTTAAGATGAAAGATTATTCCAGAAACGGCTCTGCCCTCACAGGAACAGAGAGCTGGATTTAATGTCCTGGAAAGCCCTGAAGATAAGCTATTCTGAGGGATGAAACATATTACTTAGCAAACAGTAAATTCTGCAAATGCCATCTTAAAACTGTTCTTTCTGCCCAACCATTAAAACACATTGTTATCGGAAGGCTTTTACGCAAGCTAATGCTCCTGCTGACAAAAAACCCCTCTCCTTCCAAGCTACAACCTGCACTTACTCATGGCCGGCTTCTCTCTAACCTAGTAGTAACACTATTGTTAAGGTTAAATAACCACTCCCTGCCTCCCTGGATATTTTTTGATGTGACAGAGGCATTTCAAGGGGGGGTCTCAGTTGGGAAATAGTTTATGTGTTTATAGATCAGTAGTGCTAGTCTTGGCTTTGCAGCGGTAATCCACCGGGGAATTCCCACAGGGAATGGCCCATGCACAGGGCAGGTGAAGCTTCTCTTTGCTGACTCACCTGCTTTACTCCAGCCTCAAGCTGGGAAGGAAAGTTCTGGGGAAAGGCCTCGAGTCAGAAGGAAACGAAGGAAGAAAAAAGAGCATATAAACCAGGGATAATCAAGGCATTAGAGAGCCGCACCTCCAAAACTGAAGAGATCAGGATGGTCAGTGAGAAGAGGCTCATGGTATAATTACGCTTGTGACTGGAAAAATAACGTTGACTCAAAGCACAAGAGCACTTGCGGAAAAGGAAAAATAGCTGAGACTGCTTTCTTTACAGCGCTACCAGATAGTGTAGGGCTGCTGAGGGAAAGGTAGCATTCACTTCTTGACTTTACCGTGAATTAAGGATAGTACAAGTTCAAGCAAACAGACTCTAGCGTGGTGTAACAGCAGCAGTTCTGCCCTCACAGGGAAAAAACCCAAACAACCACCCCAAAAGTACAGCTTTGCTTTCAGCCACTGTTAAGGATTTGCTAACAGCCAGAAAGACCTGCAGGAGGCCTCTGGGTCCATGAGCCTTGTGTAAAGGGGAACAACCCACTTCAGTTCAGAAGAGCAAGTTTCCTATCTTGAAATCCTCAACAAGCAGAACAGGATCCACTCCAACCTCTGCCCTGAAGCCATGCAGCATCCTTCAGATTCACATATACCTTGCATGGTTTGATGTATGTGTGCATGTACATAGATTTTTATGTGACACATATGAATGCAGGAGCCTACTGTTTCAGTGCCACTTGAAGTTTCTGTCATCCTTTACAAGTTTTCAGGATGCAAAAGGCATCATTCTCATCTTCAAGGACAAGGATCCAGAGAACTACTTGCTGGACAGCCTCACCCCCAGGCAGGTGACGGAGCAGGCAGTGTGGATTTATAAAAGGGAAATCACCCCTGACCAGCCTGAGCGCCTTCCTCGACGAGAAGATTGGCATGGTGGATGAAGGGAAAGCAGGGGATGCTGCTCGTCTTCACTTCAGGAAGGCTTTCCATGGCATCTCCCATAATACCCTCACAAACTGATGAAGTAAGCCTGGACACACAGGGATGGGGAGGGAAAACTGGTTGAACAGCCCAGGCCAGTGTTGTGACAAGTGGTAAGGTCCAGCTGGAGGTCAGTGACAGGGGCAGAGCACAGGGGTTGAGGTTGTCCAACATCTTCAGCAGGGACCTGGACAATGGGACAGAGCACACTCTCTGCGTGTTTACAGCCGACACGACATTGGGAGGAGTGGTGGATACAGCAGATGAGTGTGCTGCCAGTCAGAGGGATCTCAACAGGCTGCAGAAACAGGCCAGCAGGAACCTCACAAACTTCAACAGAGAAAGGCAAAGTTCTTCACCTAGGGGGAATCACCTCCTAGTACAGGCACCTATAACAGACTGCTCAGAATCTCATCTAGTCAGGTTTTATACACCTCCAAGTATGGAGACTCCCATCCTCCCTGGACAACCTGACCTTGTTTCTAATCATCCTTAAAATAAAGTTTTTTCTTATGTTTAACTGGAATTTCCTGATTTTCAATGTGAGCCCATTGCCTCTTGTCCTGTCTCTGGATATCACTGAGCAGAGTCTGGCTCTCCCATCTCCACTCCCCCATCTCATATCTCTACCCAAGGATAAGATCCCTCTGAGCCCTCTCCTCTCCAGGCTGAGCAGCGCTCCCAGACCCTCATACATCTTTCCAGCCCTTGCTGGACTCACTCCAGTCTGTCCATGTCTCCCTTGTCCCAGCCCTGGACCCAGCACTCCAGACATGCCTCCCTGGGGCTGAGCAGAGGGGCAGGATCCCCTCCTTCGACCTGCTGGCAGTGCTCTGAATGCAGCCCAGGGTGCTGGGGGACTTCTTTGTCACAGGAGCACATGGCTGGCTCACAGCTGACTTGGTGTTCACCAGCACATCCCGGTCCTTATCCGCAGAGCTGTACTGTGTCCAGTGCTGGGCTCTCCGATTTCAAGAGACACACGGGCAAAATGAAGCAACTCCAGCAAGGGGCCACAAAGGTGACTGAGGGACTGGATCATCTGATGTAGGAGAGGAGGCTGAGAGAGTCTGGGCTGTTCAGCCTGGAGAAGGGATGGCTGAGGAGGATCTGATCCATGTGCATAAATCTCTGATGGAGGGGTGTACAGAAGACCGAGTCAGTCTCTGCTCAACAGCATCGAGTGACAAGAATCAATGGGCACAAACTAGAATACATTTAAATGTAAGGAAATGCTTTTTTCTCTGTAAGACTGAGGGAACATGGGAACACCTTGCCCCGAGAAGTTGTGGTGTCTACACTGGAGGTATACAAAACCAGACTGGTAACAGTCCTGGGCAACCTGCTCCAGCTGACCCAGACACTGGAGGTATACAAAACCAGATGGGCAACAGTCCTGGGCAACCTGCTCCAGCTGATCCCGCTCTGAGCAACAGGTTGGTCTTGATTATCTTCCAGATGCCCCTTGCAACTTCACCAATTCTGTAGCTAAATGCTCCAATATATATATTGCAATGCAGCCTACCACAATGAAGCACTTTCCTGTTGAGAGTGGACACAACCCATAGTGGGGCATAAAAAGATCTCCTAAAAGTCAAGCACACTTTAAGAAACAAAGTTCAGCTTTCAGTATTCTGAGGTAGCATGGAGAAGGCATGACAGCTCAAGCAAGCAAATGGCCTTCCCTATAGGCTGAAATACTGCTAAAGCAATCACCTCCTTCACAGCTTCAAAAGCATCGCTAAAATACTGCAATGCCTCTAGAGTTCAGAATGACCCCCACAGCTTTTAAACAACTCCAAAATATATAGCCAGTATGATCCTAGTCTATGGAAAGAAAGAAAAACAACCCCCAAACCAGAAAATCTGCAAAAACCCAATCACCTCCAGAAACATTAAGTCCATTTCAGGGTACCTCACAGAATGCATACATCCCTCAAGAGGTTCTAGCTCATTCTTTGCCAGAGACTTCATAGGCAGCTTTTAGGAGAACAGCCTCTGGGCCTCTATTCCTTTCTTCTAAACTTCGCCTACCAGATCTACCTAGTCTGTCCTAGTTTGTGGATTATCATCTCTGCATTTTGTACCTTTCTAGTCTAAGTGATGCACTGTCAATCACTTTCCATCTTCTATTTCTAGCTAGATGCAGCGTGACATTACATCTCATCTATATTAATGGCCAGCTGCTGCCAAAAGTAGTAGTCTGACCTCTCCCCACCGCCCCACGTGCTTCTGCCACTTGTGTCAGGTCCAGCAACCGGGAAGCTGCAGCATGTGCTGGTTCAGCAAACCAACCTCAAAGGAAACTAACACTAGTTTTCCATCCTATCGCTGAGCCAAAGCACTTCATCTTGGGCCTCTGCAATCACCAGATTTGCTGCAAACAATCTAGAGCATGAGTTTGAAGCTAGGCACATGGAGAAGGCTGTGCGGCAGGAGATCGGGAGTAACCATTTCAGTGACAACCTGTTAGCATTACACATAAACTGAAGGAGCATCCTATGATTCAAGACAACTGTCGCAATGCTTGATTATTCAACCCTATCTCCTTGCCTCTAAGTGATTGTGACTCTGAACAGATGTCTTTGAGTGCATTTGCTTATGAAAATTTCCTGGCAGTAGTCAAAGATCATATGGCTACATTGGTACCACTGGATGTTAAGTCCTAAGCTATGGGATGTCAAAATAACAGGGATTCCTATGAAAAAAAGGATACCTCTGTACTTCAGTGGCTTTTTATTTTCTGCTGCAGCAATTCGCAGAGAAGTACAAAGCACTTTTTTGCCTCAAGGGCACTCATGGGACCAAAAAGCTGCTACCTATAAAAAAATAATGGTATTCAAGGCCCAGTAGAGAAAAACTATGGGATACCTATAATATATGGGCTAACACACTCAAATTGTTCTATGCATAGCACCATCAGAAAAAATAACAGTGAACATTTGTTGTAGGTTCAAAAGAATGAAAAATCATTCATGAACTCCTAACTCACTGACAACAAGGAAAAACTCAAGTGACCAAGGGAGTCCTGCTGTATGGATACACCGTTGAGCACATTTGTTAATGCTCCAGATGAGCAATTTGAAGGAAATACCAGTTCTGAGATACGAAGAACACAAGCCTTATGGTAAAGAGAAAAAGAAAAAGACACTGAGCAGCAAAACATCAGGCTTGGGTGGCACCAGAAGAATCTGCCACTGTTTTTATTCCATGCGTATTTTTAGGAGTCTCAGGAAAGACATGCAGAGTAGGTGTTTTCAGAAGGTTAGTGACATCTTTCACACTGTTTAATATAAGCAATTAATAACAAAACATTTTAAAATTAGCAGTATCTGCAGTCTCTACAAGACAATGACAAACATACATCTTGTTCAAATTTACTCAGTTATCTTTAATAGCTCTTTAAGTGTTACATAAACCAGTTCAAAACTAAAATTAAATTTCGTCTATATTGATAACAATAAGCCTGGCAAATCCATCAAGTAGATGCTCAGGTCTTTTGAACTCTGCTACAGGAAAATACCAGAGTTAACTTCTAGGTTGCAGTGGCTTGCTTTAGCAACATTTGGGGCACAGAAAACTTTAATGTTAGCTAGCAACCAAACCTTAAAATGCAGCAGCGTTGCCTATTATATAACACCACAAAGAACAAAGCACGAGCAGCGCGTAGAGGCTACATGTAATTACCTCACAAGTTTACATCTACGTGGCTTCAACATCACTAAAGCTACATTTCACTACGCAGACTAAATTACTGATCTGCAAGTAGTAAAACGCATTCTGTTCATAACAACTCACATTTATTCCCAAAATGCAGATATACAGTTATATGAATAATATTCAAAGACTGCATGAAAACTGAAGTTTTCAATACACATGGTTTAGACACTAACCCTGCAGTTCAAATGGAGAACAGGAGCTCATCAGCAGAAAAAAGGTGTGTACGATGCATGTCTGAACTATTGAAGGCTTAAGAAGTGACTGTGGCAGCCATTTAATAAATTCTCCAGTGAGCTAAGCTAAATGATGGCCTGGAGAGAACGACTACTAGTTAAAATGGCAAAGAACATCCTTTGCTCAAGAGGGCATGTGTCTCTTTTCATAAATAGATATTTCGGTGGAAGGCTTACAGTTCTGGCTTGCCCCTCTCTCCCTGTGTGGTATATCAAAATAACCTAAGTGTCAGAGACTGGTTTCCCTCATTTTTACCTTGGGAAGAAAAACATATTGAAGCAAGAAAAAAAAAAATATATACTGCTGCCCCTCATTTAATAGTTTCACATGTGAACACTTCTACAGCCAAAACTACAGTGACACCCAAACCCTTCTGCAAATGAAATGGAGGCCTTTATATACCTGCATTTTTACTTTTTTTAGTTTAGTTGCTAAACGAGAAAATTCTTGTACTTCCAGAACACAAAGATCAAGTGCAATGTTTCAACTCATAGATCTCAAACGTGTACATCTAAGCCCTGAAACTACCACCTTAGCAAAGGCCCCCTGGACTTGGCCATTCCCTTCCTAGACTTAAGAGTTTATAAAGATTACTTTTTCCCCCCATGAGGGCAGCCAAGCATTAGAAGAGGTTGCTCAGTCTCTCTCCTTGGAGGTTTTCAAGACAAGACTGGAGACAGCCCTGAGCAAGCTGGTCAGACCTTGGAGCAGACCCTGCTGTGAGCAGAAGGTTGGACCAGAGGCCTCCTGAGATCCCTTCTGCCCCAAATTATCTCATAATCCTGAGTTTTGAGATTTTGCAGGTAGCCCTGAAAAAGTACTTATTTGCTTACTTCCCTCTCCCCATCTGCTTCTTCTGAGAAAAATATTGGGCAAGATTTGGTTCTGTTTATTACTACATAATAAGAATTAAAAAAAAACCACCACAAAAATGCAGCCTCAGTTTTTCTGGAGAAGCTGCCTGATCGGTTCAAGTACCTAACTAGCAAGAACCACAGGTTGGGTTTTAAGGCAGCTGACTCAGTCCTGTAACAATCCACGTAAACCTCTTCACCAGGAAAAGACTGGAAAGGGGAAGCAGACGATACACAGTATTTCACAGGGGATACTGTTAATGTGGATCTTTCATTTGGTTTGCAACATGTCTCCCTAAATCTGCAATGGCACATACCCAAGGGGAAGCAAACTGCAGCCTTTCTTAAGTAGCCTTTTAAGTCAGTTTTGCCAGTGAAGTCACTGTATCACCAGGGGACATCTTCAATATTGTAAATAGTAGTGAAAATTCTTAAACAGAAAAGTATTTCAACTGCACCTCTAACAAAAGTAGCAGCTGCTACTTCAAAAAAAAAAAAAGCAGCAGTGATTCAGGGGAACGCTGAAGGATGTCAGGTGATGGCTCTCCCTGGGGTGATTTCCCTCTCTCCAGCCTGCTATCTGCTCCACACTTCTGTCAGAGGTTATCATGCCACAGCAGGAGCAACAAAGCAAAGGTGCACCCAAGGGGAATCTGTACAAACTTACAGGTTTCCAAAGCGTGAGGCCGTCATGCTTTCCTTCCTGCCACACTTGCTGTAGAAGGAGTAGCCTCCAGCAAGAGGAAATAGCATCTTGAAAGTCTGAGGCAGGGGGGACAACGCAGCAGGACAGACAGATAACAATGACAGAAGACTGACAGGGCAGCTTCCAATCACCCCTTAGATCTGTGAACTAGGGGAACTAACTACCTCGCCAGTCTGAACACTCACACCCAAGGCGAGCACAGACCTCTGGGAGAAGTACTGAAGAGCAGATAGAGCTACATTTTTCAGGGTTCCAAGTCAAAAGAAGAGATAGCACACTTTAGGGTGGCAAAACCAGCTTCTGTCCAATGGCTCATGACCATGCTGCTGCTGAAATCACACGCTAACTTAACATACTTACAATAAAGAACCGATTCTCATTCTCCTTCGAGCAGAGTAGATGACTGGAACCGGGAACCACCAATTGTATCCCAGGGTAGTCATCCCTGCTCAAGAACCAATGTGCAGCGATTTACCTAAAGGATCGAGTCATCAGAAAAATTAGCTGATCACTGATGCTACAAGGCTAACCAAGGAAGGCTGCCAGATGCAGGAAGCTGCAGCCAAAGGGGAATGCCTTGGTTGAAAGGACATTATGCCCACTAGAACTTCACCAAGAGAACTTCCATTTTCAAGGAGTATTACGAAGCCCAACCACAACAGTTAATCAGAATACCACCTCTGTCTTATCCGATGCACACACTTCCAATTGGACATTTTCTAACTATTTATTGTTCATTTCCATTACGAAAGTACAGCATCAGCCTCAACTTCTTGTAATATTCTGCAATTTCTTGCTAAGAAAAATTGGAAGTCTAAGGAGTGATCGTATCCTACCGTAGAATTTCAAATGAAGCCAGACACAGTCACACGCCAAGCACCACAAAAGAAAACAATTCGTATGCACAACTTGTGACATGAATGGATTAGTAGTGAAATATTAATACAGACTGGGGCTTCTGGCCAGGAAAAAGCTCAAAAAGAAACTGAACTTTTCAACAATTCTACTGTCTACCTAAAATCCCTCCGCTGTATTAAAAAGAACTCTAAGTCCCAAGCAGTAAGCCCACAAACATCAATATTCTATCATACACAAAAAAGTCCACAAAACTCTTCTACTATGACAGAAAAAAACCACACCAACAAGAAAACCCACACCAACAAAAAACCTCTCTTCGAAGATTAGAAATGCAGAATGCTAAATGCTATTGTTTTCCCTTCAGTAGCTTGTCAGAAAAACTGAGGGAATAAAATCAGTGACTATAACCAACCAGTCTGGAGTTTATACTCTCACCAAAGAAGTGAGAAAACCAAATTCCCAGTAACCAACATTAGGTTCACAGATACCTCTGTGAAGTATTATACAAAAACTGCTCCAAAATGAAACATAGACAGTAAGTTAAAGCCAATACCAAATGAGGAGAAAAAAATAAATAATTGTGCTCAACAGGATGGACTGATGTGAATCACCAATTTTAATCATGATTTAGATCAGTCA
>NW_009608750.1:45736-50019 GCF_000690535.1 Cariama cristata
GAAACCTTGATTTAATCTATTTTGACCTTATTTTGTACCTATGCATTACTCAAAAGCTCTGTGCTCCCTGACTGTTAAAACATCTCAATTTGCAACCACATTAGTGATCGTGTTAACTTTACTACCGCTTCCTACAGTGAGGGGCTATTACATCTTTATGCATATTGTTTTAAAGTAATAGCATAGCTTAATAAAAACACAAAGATTAAGAATGTAAAAAAGGTTAGTAGGAACGGTTATTAGATGGTGTATTTCTTAAACATTATGTCCTGAAGTTGTTTCAAGTTGCATATGCAAACTAGATTTCAGTTACATTCAAGGTTTAAAACTCTTCAACTGAAAGACACGTAACATTCAGAAAAAAGGAAAATCTTACCAGACATTATGAATTTAAAGATGACTTATTAAAGCACTGCCACACAACGTTAATAAACTGATTTTCTGGTCAAAAGCAACTAAACTTTCAGAAATTCAAACAACATTAAAGTGCACTGAAAGAAATCACACTGAGTCAGTCTAACCAGAAGAAAAGTGGCCCTGCTCCTCTCCAAGACACACACGCTCCTGCTTCTTCCCACACTTGCCTGACACCTGAGGACACCAATTCAAATTTTTAACCCCAGAGAAATTCACTCCGCGGAAGGAAAATCTTAAGTTCTTACTCCAGCAGGTCAGAAAGCTGAAAAACTTCACTGAGGGGCAAAAAACATTAGGAGCTAGCATGAAAGTGGTCAACTGCCTACTCAAGAGTTGGGAGAAACAGGACCACGTTTTTCAGCAACGGTACCAGCGAATAGCTCCCTGCTCTCACAGTCAGAGCGGCACAAGACAAGGAGACTGGCGGAGGAGAAGCTGAGTCAATCTCGTAGCTTGGCAGTTTTGGAAGGAGGAATACATCATCCTCCCGCTGACCCCCACGACTGGTTCTGCTGCCCCTTGCCATCCCTCACACCAGCTCTAGTCTCTGTCGGATCTTTCCATTAGCTGATACAACTGGCTACCCTGCAGAAAGCTTTGCACTTCTGTCTATGCCAGCGAGCTGAATCACCCCACAGTGGAAGTTCAGGGAGCACCTAGGCAAAAGGAGCAGAAGGAGCAGGATCTCCCCTTTCAGGCAGCTAGGAGCTGTTAGACCACCTCAGCTGTTGTCCATCGATCCTCAACCCATAATTAAAATCAATCAGCTTGAAATTTAAACCAAGCTATGCCAATCAAAATCAAGGATACTATGTCCCTAACTCTCCCACCCCACCTCTGACCAAACATGACCATCTTTTCGCACACAGCAGCCCCAGTACTTCTCTTATTTTTCAGTGAGTTAGTGGAAAAAAAAAACAAAACAAAACAAAGCTACCCACCACACCACAAACCCTCATCATTTTCCCATTAGTTTTGCCTGTTTAGTATCCTGGCAAATATCTGTAGCAACCTGACTGGTGCATCCTATCATGGAACAAAATAAAGTAACAGAAGGAGGAATTCAGCACTTCTGGAAGTTACAGTAGGTCTTTAGCTGCCTGTCTTTTCAACACAAAAGTCTGACCCCAACTCTTCAAGCTTCTGGAATCAGAAGATCTCATTCTCACTTACATTTTATTCAAACATTATAACAGCTGAATAAACACAAAACATTCTCTTTCAACTACTAATCAAGCTTTTCAGTCAAAAATCTTTTCTTCTCAATAGGCATTAAAATATTCCTATTTGGAAAAAATATGTATGTATTAGCATTCACTTCACCACAAAGACTAAATAAGCAGCTTAATGCAGGATATGGGAATATTCACAAAGCTTTAGCTGATCTTAAGTTAGACATGTTTTCCTTCTGATTTATGACTAGAACAATCTTCTAACATGTTGGAATATTAGGACTCAAATCAATCACATGAGCATGCTTCAAAGTAAAATGAAACCCTAACACAGGTTATTAATACTAAATCTAAAGCCAGTTTAATATACATTCAAAGTCCTTTTTTGTTGTTGTTGTTTTGTCCTGTATTCAAACCGGTAAGCTTCTACAAAAGTGAAAGAGCATTTTTTGTTAATTTAGTTTCACTTTCTGGACTCATTTACTTACTAACCAGGCTCAGAGCTCCTGTCTGAAGAGCCTTCCTGTCAAATTCAGAAAGTTTCATATTTATATTGTTTATTTTTTGAGGTTTATATCTCTAGAATTAAAACCTAGCCGATTCTTTAGAACGCAACGTTTGAGGATCTTTCCCAACTGAAGGGTGAGTTCCTGTGCATTCCCTCAGAAGAGTCAGCACACGATTTTCCACCGGGGAGGGATAGGGAAGAGGGCAAGAGGTACAAGAGCAGTCTTACTCTCCACTCACGTTTTTAAACACAGGCTGGTCCCAGATCCCTTGTCTGCTGACACTGGCAAGTCCTAGGGCTGCCTGAATTGCCAGTCTTCCCTCGCTCTCTCTCAGAGTAGCGTTATGCAGCCCATTACTTTCCTAACACAGCCCTCCTCCAGCATACCTAGCACACCACCACGTAGCGGCAGTCGACCTCAGTTCCTCTAGGCAGATGGTTGACCCCAGAGCTTCGGTGGCAATGCCGCGCTAAGGAGACTTCCCATCCTATCCCCTATATTTTTCCTAAGTTGTGCTAGGAATCATATTCAGGAGATTGCTCCTCACTTAAAATACTATCTTTTTTTAAATTCTGATTTCTCTCCCTATCCAGAACGCAGTGCAGCCATGCAAACAGTTGTCTGCACAATTCAACGGCTGGGAACGAATGTCAGCCGAGCCTACATTGCTGCTGCCACCCCTGTGCTACTGAACTCATCCCACAGGTGGATCAAAGCTTTCACAGACCCTTTATGCTGCTCCTGCCCCTTAACCTGAAATAAAGAAGCCAAAATAGGACAAAAAAATTTATCTTAGCTTTTCTTCAAAAAAGCAAAATGTCGAGAAAGGGAAAAAGAAACCAAACCAACTCTTCTTTTCTTAGTAAAATATCAAGAGCAACACGTAATAAAAGCCTTACCTGTTGGAACGTCGTCTATAAAGTGAAAAAAAACTGCCTGACCTCCATAACCCACTGACTTTTTATTGCCCTCTGCAGCACAAATCCCCCACAACTCTCAATGCTATCCCTGCTGTAACGTCAATATAAGTACGTGACAAGACAGAATAGGAAGTAATTCAGTGTACTGCCTGTGGCTTTTTAGCAATATGGCGAACTTCAGCTCCCACCAGAAGAGAGCTAGCATGAATATTTCACAATAATGCTGTGTTTAATTAACAAAACTTACAAGCAATTGGTGAAACTTGAGACAAAGATCCTGAATACTGCGATGCCTAGATCAGCATGGCCCCCAATATGTCTCTCCAACTTTACAGATGACAGGAGTTTAATAGCCACATTTTTTTGGCCAAGAAATTACTCAGGGATCAGACCTGTGATACTCTGCCTCTCAAGATACACAAAAAACCAGACAGGCAGATTCTTGTAACTTCTAAGATTAGATTAGTACATTTCGTACCAGTAACAGGAAGAATGCTTCATTACAACTTTCATTTGGGAGAGAAACATAAATTTAAGTAAAAATTCACACATATTCAGGAATTTCAAGGGAAGAGGGAAGAAACTTCATCTGTAAAATATTCTCATCCTGATACCTCCAACTCCCCCCAGTCTGGCTAGAAGAAACACCTGTCCCACAGACGAGATTTTTTTTTTTTAATAGCATACCTTTCAAATAAGCATTTCCAAATCACTTGTCAACACTGTTCAAACAGCAAATTACTTTAAGATTGGAATCTTAGGATAATTTAAAAAAACTTAATGAAATATCTATTCATCTGTCCTAACCTGCCTCCTAAGAGGCAAAAGAGCTGCTCTTCCAGATCCTACCGGGATGAACAAATCCACACCTCAGTAATCAAACACGTATCTCACTCTGCCTCCCACAGAAGAAAAGGGGTCAAGAAGCCTTTTCAAAAAACACTCCCCTGAATGGTCCCTTCTCCCTTTTTCGGGAGAACGGTCTCCCTCCCACGAGACTGGAAGGGTTGCCTTCCTATCTATAAAGGCAATTCCCCTTTGTCTTAACGACTACAAAAAAGGTATTTAAAGAAAATAAATATATGTTTTGTCCTCAAGCAATAGTGCTCTGATCAAAGCCCGGGAGAAACGATTCTTTCACGTTGGGACAGAGACAGACGGTAGGAGCTGGCAAGAAGTGCATCCCGCTCCACCCCGCAGGGATTACACTCCCCCACGCCACAGCAGGGAAGGCTACCCCACTTTCCACCCGCTACCCCACTTTC
>NW_009608751.1:0-31326 GCF_000690535.1 Cariama cristata
TTTTTTTTTTTTTTAATTGCTTTCATGTTGTAACTTAGTGCTGCTGAAAGGTCCTGGTCAGCATTTGGGGGCTCCATTTCACTAGGGTCTTGTTATCCTTGGTGGGTTATTTTATGAATGTTTCATTGAATGTACATGGAAGTTTTGTGCATTGATTTATGCTCATGCATAAAAAGTGGAATGTGTACTCTACAAGCATGTTCTGGAGAACTGACTGGAAGTTACAGGTTTGAATATGCTGGAGGGGAAGATACTCAGGATGGTTCAGTTAGTCCCGTAAGCTAACTCGTATGTGGAAAGCAAAGACAGAACAGCTTGCCCCTGGCAGTTTAGACCTTTGGATGAGGTAAATGGGTTGGGTTAAGCCTCTTCTGAAAATTATGGTGGATTAAAAATTCTGGTTTAACTTTTCAGCTGATCAAAACTTAATTAAAACAAATAGTAGGCATGCTTTTTTTGTTGAAGTCAATGTTAGATTACTGTTCTTAAAGTGATAAATAACACATTTCTGTGGTCTGTCTTCTGAGGTCTTCATACTACTATTAGTTGGATCCTCTGATACGTCCTGATTCTGCCTTGTCCCTCTCTGTGCTTCCCCCCCTTTCCTCCAGTTTGGGTTTAAATTTGGTACAAGATCACATGAATCCCATGCCTTCACATCCTGTTTTTTGTCACCTCGCTTCCATTCTCACCAATTATAAAAATGGTCAAACGAGAATCTTTCAGCAGATGGTTGACTGTGCTTTTTTTTTTTTAATACCACACTTTCACTCTGGTGCTGTCACTTTTCATAAAATGGCCAGACAAAATTATCATGGGTTTTATTAAGCTCCAGCCTAAACAACTGTAAAAATGTTTTGTGTGCATAATATAGGATTGTTTGTAGTGGAAAGAAATAACTGTGAAGGTGGAAGAAAAAGGGGAAGGGAGAATAGCCTGAGCAGGAGACAAAACCAAAAGAACTGAACAGTGGCCTGGTAATACGACAGCAGGTCTTTGCCATCTGGGCCAGCTGTTCCTATATGCTTGTTTGGGAACAGAGGCTGTTTTTCCTTGAGGACTTGTAATCCACTGAATTAGCACAAAAATAGTTTTATGTAGGCTTTTGAAAACCTTTTATTTCTAAAATCTTGCAGTTTTCTGGAAGTTTTCTCTCATATGTCATAGAATTACATATGTGCAGGTACATATTCAGAATCTCCATTCTTATTTTGGAGAATTTCTGAATTATTAGAGAACAATTGCTATTTGTCACTTACAAAATAAATTAAATTAAGTTTACAGCAGTTACTGTGTTCACGGAAGTTTTATTGACATGTCAACATATCGGAACTAGATGTCCAGATGTGCGTTACAAGAATATATGGTCTTTTTATGGTGATCTATGTTACAGCATACTAAAGTCTGTGCTGATTGTACACACGGTGACCCAGTACATAGTACAGAATATTACAGCTGATAGTCACGTAGTTATTCAGGTAGGTCAGATGAGCCTAACTAGATGAATTTTTGCTTGAAATGTGAGAATTGGACTAGCTTCTCCTTGCTCAGCTTATGCACCTTCAAAAAAGACTTGGTAGGGTGATGCAATTAGACCTCTCTTGGCACGCTTCTTTGTCTCACACTGCAATTACTACTTGGACAAGTTATAAGGCAACTGTTGGATGATAAATGCACTTCCAATTGTGTGGTTTATGAGATACTGCCATCTCTACAGTTACGTGAGGAAGGGGGAAATGGCTAATATCCATTTAAAATTTATATCCAAATTTATAAATGACTAATATCCATTTAAGCAGTCTTTTAATTGCGAGTACTTATGATCGGTAATGAAGAATGCTTTGGGAAATACTTTCACTGATTGGGGAATGGAGTGCAGTTGCCACTTAAGAGTTTTCAGGGCATCAGTAAGACTTAAGAGGGAAAAATTGGTAATCCACTTCCTACGGCATGTGTGTTCTTACATTGCCTCTTTGGCCATTCTGTATCTTCTGCGGGGTAACTAGCTGAGAGCATGATGACTGAATTATTCTGTGTGACCAAAAGTCCAAATCTTCAAGTGAAAATTAAATGTAGTGCTGCTAGAGTTTAACGTTTTCATACTTGGATTTTTTTAAATTAGAATAGCAGAGATTAGACTGAAGGATGATGTATTCAGTTCTCTTATCAACCTAGGATTTTTGCTTTAAAAATTGCTAAGTATCTGCTATTAAATGCTGAAATCCTTGTTCTAACTGCTGCTGTTTTGGGGATGATATTCCAGTCTGGAGGCCTTAGGTGCATGTAATTTTGCTCTTTTGGTTGAGAGTTTTTGTAAACTAATAATAAAAAAAAAAATCACTTAAATGTAAGCTGCTTTTTGGTGGTTGTTAGTAGTAACAATATAAATGGATTTGGTTTTATGCTGTTAACTGTGTTTAGGTTAAACAAATGATCCTCACTTATTTTGTTTCTAAAAGGATATTAACTTTTAAGACAGTTGAGTGTACTTTAGCTTTTCCTGAGTCTTTTGGCCAGTTTATTGCATTTGTATACCAACATCTTTCTGCCCTACAAAAAGAAACCCTGCCAACCAAACCCCCAGACGCTATTCTGTGTCGCAAAAAACAGAAATGAGAAGCAAATTGTATCACTACTGTACTGAAACTAAGTGTCTATTGAGTGCAATGAAAGTTACATAAAAAATGTTTTCTCAGATGAGAAAATAATTATATTTTTTCAGTTGTTTTTTTTTAATGACATCAGTCAGCTTTAAAACCAGAAATTGAAACAGTATCTGTAGGAGGTAGTTCTTGGTGTAAACCAAAGCAGCAGCTGGTAAAAGATAAGAGCCTGCTGTGGCTCCTTTGTCTCGGAGAGATGTGCTAACATACTTTGTCTTGGAAGAAGGTTAACAAGCGAGGTTCCTGTCTTTTCCTTTTTGCAGTGGAAGGTGCTATTTGCAAAAGAGTTAAGCAAGTGGATTTGATACACTGAAAAGCTGTGTTTTTAAAAGAAGAGATTCAAGTGTGACAAACCAGAAACTGGTGCTCCCTCTTGTCTGTGCTGGTAGAGATGCAATGATGACCTAACTTCATAGTTCAGCCTTGAATAGAAATATTGTTAATTCTTCTGTCCTTTAGGTAGAGAAAGGACCACCTTTTCAATATGAGCATATAGAAATATACCAGTCAGTGGAAGAACAGTTACTGCTATTAATGTTCTCTGAACTCCCAGGTTAGAGCAGTTTTGTCTGGATGAACAGACAATTTCTTGATGATGCTTTGCCTTATTTTTTTGTAAGCCATGTTGAATAGTTGTAAGTTGAGAAACATGTTCATTGTAACTTAAAGCTCTTATTGTAACTAATTTGAACCAAAAAAAAAAATAATCCCAAAAGGGATGTATTTCTTTAGGGACAGAAAAAGATACTTCCCAGATCTTACAACTGTGATTCAATGCCTTTGCTTAAAAAAAAAAAAGACAAAATAATTTAGGAGGAAAATCACATAGTAAAACTGTGGGTTTGGTTTTTTTTGCACTAACCCTGTGAGTGAATTTAGAAATGTTTTGAGGAAAAAACCTGCAGTCTTGCCACGAAAAACTGTCTTTGGAGAGAGTTAAAATTAACGTGTCACTTTGCATTTGTCTGTCTTGATACTTGCAACAAGCTTTTAGTGTCATCTGAAAAAGTAGCGAGAGATATTTTTGTCTTTTGATGTGTGAATAGGGTTAAAGATGACCCGTGCTGATGACCAGCGATGCATTGCATTGTAAATTGTTTTTTCCCATACAGATTGTGTATGTACAGTGCGTATGCCAGCTTTGTATTGTATCTCTAAACTGCATATAGTCTCCGTACTGTTCTTAAAATGTTTTACTGAGTTTACATAGAAAAGGTATACTTCAGGAGAAGGGACATGTATCAATTAGTTTGACTTCTTAAAAATAAAATTTTATAGAACTTGGCATTTGAGTTTTAAATCACTGTGGCCTATAACCTCCAAACTGTGAGCAGCTATTAAGACTTTCCTTGGAAGAGGTTCTTGGCTTTTTTTGGGAGGCAGGCTGCTGTTACAATTGATGCCACAGTCTGTTTTTAGTACTTAAGTGCAAATGAGGCTATGGGTGAGGCTTGGGAATCCTAATCTGCAAGTAATTCACCACTTACTATGTTTTAGGCTTGTGTGTTGACTCTGTAAGAAGATATTTCATCCTGTTAGCTCGTCTGAATGCACCTGCTTTCTGTGAAGCTGATCCCTTTAAATGTAATGTTTGGAAGGATCTTTCCAGAAGTCATGTCAACGAAAAAGGTGTTTGAAAGGTTAAAATGTGGCTGCCTCTTTAAAACTGAAGGGATGCATCGCCTTTGTCTAAGTCTGGATGGAGAAGAGGGGAAAGAGGAGAAGGGCAGCTGCCCTGCAGTGATTATAAAATGTATAAGGTTTTTGGAAAACATAATTAAAAAGGAAGGGTGAATATGTTTTTTTTGTTTAATGTCAGCAAATCTCATGACCTCATGGGAAGCTTCTGCTGAAATAACTGTGGTACACACAACCACAGGATGGGGAAACTGAAATACAGAAGTGGCATTACAATGGAACAGATAGATCCATCAGCTATATTGTGGGGTCATATCTCCAAGTTATTTGAATATTTTTTGGCTTGCTTGTTTTCTGTGAGCTTGAATTAGACTACTGATTTAGATGTTTTGGTATAGGGCTAATACAGTTGCTTCTAGTCATGTTTCTAGCATCTCTTCTCAAGTTTGCTATGTGTGTAGCTAGGTAAGGAGGGACAGAACATTGATGGTGGTAAGACTTTTTTACTTTTTAAAGTCTTCACTAATGAATATTTTGCTTCTATTTTCATTTTACAGTATATTAAAATACGCCATATAAGTCAAATTCATAAACCACTCAGTTTGGAGGTGGCTTGAACTTTTTAAACCTTCAGATATTCATATTTGGGACTAAGGAAATAATTTCAATTTGGAGATCTTTGTTGGGAAAACTTATTTTTTTGCTTTGCTTTCCTTTGTGGTGTGATCTGCTTACATATTTTTTTTGGCATCTTCACTTAATAGATTTGCTATTACTTTAGAGACTTAAGGTATTGGTGATACTGTCTTTTCCCTTGGTTCCTGGTATAGATTTGAGTCCTTTGTTCTACAGCTCTTAAATCTGCTGGGGGAAGCGACTTGGTGTGAGTGTGTGTCTGGGGAGGGGCAGAACGTGGTGGATGCTCTCTCAGTTCTTTTTATAAAGCTGGTTTTGACTTTCCACAGTCCCTGTGCTTGCAGAAGCTGGACAATTTTCAAACTTTGCAATAGTTAAGTAAATTTTATTGAATTGAATAATAGATGTAATATATTAATTAATATATCTGCTTTCAAAAACATGCCACTTGAAAGGCTGAGAGAGATACAGTGAGAAAATGAGGCATGATTAACCACTAAGGATATATACAGTTACACTTAGAACAGAATTTCTCTGTAGAAGACTGGAAAATAGACTGGAAATTAACATCTGACAAAAAGTCCTCTAAGAGGAAATTCCTACAGGAGAACTTCATTCTTGAGATTAATTAAATGAAAGATTAGAAATTCTCTAGATAGCTGTAAGCTGTTTAATAAAACTGAAGTAAGCAATTAAAAGACTCAGTTGTAGTTACCAGCAGAGGCATTGCCTCCTTTTTATGATCCTGGTGCTGCCCCCCCTCCCTGTAACATATGTTCTCCCTCCTTTTACAGGAAAGCTATTTGTGCAGCTTGTTAATGCTAGATGTTTTCTGCAGAAGAATTTTCATAAAAAGCATCCATCTTTGAATAAGGGTGATGTAGATAATAACTTCTTTGGCATTGAAAACACATACACAGTCCTGAGAAAACAGAAATAAAAGTGCTTTGTAGAAATTTTACTAATGAAATATGTGTGAGAGTAGCTTGAAAGAAAAACCTGATTAACATCTGAAACTTCAGCTAACATTTAGCCACCTTTGAATAGAATTTATGTTGCCAATAAAGGTACTTTGTCAAGTCTCAGTTTTCTATTTCTAAGTTACATTGATGTAAGCATTTTTCAATTCACCTCTTTACAGTATTTTTTTCCCTATACCTTCCAGACAAACAGATTAATTCTAACTGTTCTGGGAAATTATTGTAGTTACTTTGGTGTCTGCAAAAGGCATTTTCCACTTAAATCTTTCATATTCATTCTGAATATATTTTGCATTCTGCTGCACCTGGTGTGCTGTGACAATTGTGTGTACTCTAGCAGTTGTGTACAATAAGCTGGAATGTGTGGTATCACCAGAGATTCATCCCTTGTCTGAGGGCAGTGTGTGATAGGAAATCACATCATCATGTCAGGGAGAAAAATGTATAACTGCAAATTGGCACTGAATTCCCCAAAATTGAAGTCGTTGCCATAGTTCAGCAGAATTACTGCGCTATGAGTAAATGGGAAAAATAGAAAAAAATGAATCCTTATGTGTACCAAGTAGAGCTATTATAATAATTTTAAGTTGCTTCACAATAAATTACTGACTACTGAAGTTGTTAAAGAGAAGAGCACTCTATAATGAGTTCTTTTTTTCCAGAAGTTTTCATTACCTTCCACTGTTTGACAAAACAGATGTGTTCTTCGGTGAAAATAAAGATAGGCTGATACAGAAGTTCTGAAAGTAAACTTCTTAATGCTATTGTTTTTCTGCTGTAAACAAAAAGCCACATTTTAAAAATCTACTTTCCGGACTTAAATGACTATAATTAGTACTCAGAAAGAGCCACAGTGAAACTTTTTCTTTTGGCAATGTATAAAATCCTTATTTTCCTAACATTTAATATTAAAACAGAATCCATTGTCAGACTTTAAAGCAAAACTCTAAAAAGGAACAGATGCCTTTCCTAGTGGCCATTTATTGCATTTATAATAATTCTTTGTGTCTAAGTAAAAAGAAAAAAAATTGACTAATTATTACTAAAATAAATTAGCGTTCTTTGTGGTGTAGCATCCAAAATATGGAAATGGGCTTGAAGCTCACTTTGCAATGTACAGTTAGTAGAAAACAAATTGTGCCTCGAAGGCCTAATGTTTCTGAAGTTGAGGTAGGATTCCGTGTCCCGTAAGAGTCATCTCCTTACAGTGTTGGTGAGATATCCGGTTGCCTTGCAAATGCTTTAAAGTGTATTAAGAATGGCATAAAAATGAATGAATGCTTATGAACGAGAGCATTAGGGACCCAGATCTCAAGCCTTCAGTGCACTTCTACCACTTGTAGAGAATGTTTTAACATAGTTGTTATACATGTATTCCTAATAACTGATGTGTCCTAAAATCACTAGGGAATTAGCTGTTCAACGTGTATCTGTTTAGTGTCCATAATACAATTAACATACATTGTATACTTCAGATATATCTATGCACATGCCAAATAAAGTTATCTACCTATTGGTGTATAGTGGACAAAAGGATGGAGTGGTAACATTTTAAAATTCTTTAACAATAAATCCATGTTTTACTATAGAACATATTTGAAGAGTATCCCAAGAATTTTTGAAATAATATTTGAGAAGTAGATACCAACATTCGTGCTTTCTCTTCAGGAGTGATAGGGAAATGTATTTTCTATGTTTTTGTATTAGACTTAGTAATTTCTGCCAAAGTGTCATACATGCTTGCACTTCAAAAAAATGTTGAAATGTTCTGTTGACTTTTTGAAACTTTTTTTGGCAATGCTAGGCTTTCCATTTATTTTGTCCCTTGTTTAACAGTTTTTGTGTGTGTTTTCAAAAGCACTTCCATTCACCATTCAAGGAATTCAATAGAATTCTAATAGGAACTGCACATAAATAACTACAGAAATCAATGCTTCAATTCAGCCAAGAGTTTTTTGTGACTTCAAAAAGCCACAAGAGCATTTATTATTAGAAACATACAATTGACTTTTCTTGTATTATCATTTTGCATAGTGATTTGGTTTTTACCACCACAACAAGATGTTTGACAGTTTCATTTGAAAATGATGTATTTACATTCAGCGTTCCAAAACAGTGTAATTTTTATCTTTTTGTGTGAAGCTCTATTCATGGTAATTTGCATGTTCAGCTCTGTGCAAAGATTGTCAGTGAAATATTCACTGGTGGATTTCTCCTCAAAGGTCAACCAAATGTTAAGCATATTCTCCTATTCCTGTATTGTAATAAGAATATAAAAGAAATGTTGGGTTAATTTTTGTCTGTTCAACTCATACAATGTAAAGCATATCCTCTCCTCTGAAATGCTTGGTTTCCTGAGTATAATGACCTCGGAAGTAATCAACCTGCGATAGCACAGGGTTGTCTTGGAAGTACTCCCAGCCTTCGGTATTCACTTTACACCTTGGGCTGTGTCAGCTTTGACAGTCCTTTTGATCCTGAAGTTTTTAGATTGGCTTTAGAAAGTGAGATGGTCTTGAAGGTGGTTGGTTGAGCACGCTAGAAGCTTTAGCAAACTGATGCTTTGCTGCTTCTGAAACAGCCCAAAGATGGTGTGAAATGAAATATAGCACTCTGTGTTCAGTAGTGCTTACTGCCTTGTAAACGGACCTTATGAGTGCTCTGGCTTTTGGGCAGCTCTTGCCTGCAGTTTCCGTCAGGTAATAGAAGAGTGTTATCACCTTGGGTGGAGAGCACATCCAGAAGGAAACAGAGTTTTGTTCTGCTTGTCAGGAGGGTGCTCAGATTAATGGATTTTTCTGCATTAATGTTTTGTTTTTCACTGTTGCTGACAGTTTCGAAAAACAAAGTCAAATCACCAACAGGAGGTTTTAGATGGCAGTAGCCTTCCCACACCTTCCCAATCTCCTAATTCCTGCTCGCTAGCCAATCTGGTTCTGTGTGAGGAGGATGAGGTGGTGTTAGGAACTGCTTTGTGGAATTTCATCTTGTGAACCAGCTGGTGCTGAGACCTTCCACCCACCCCTCCAGTTACCTTGGGATGCTGACCCGCAGCCCTATCCCTTGTCTGCTTTGTTGCCCAAACAGGTGCTGGTGGTGGGTGCAGGTTTTGGCACTTGAGAAACATTTCAGCTAGGCGGAAAGTTAGGAAAGCATGGCCTGTCTCTAGTCCTTCCCTCTCCTAATGTTTGGAGTGGAAAGACTACGCAGGTGAAACTTACACTGTGCCTTGAGAAAGATTTTAATGGTGATGAGGGGGAAGAGAGGCAAGGTGGGGCATGGCAAGGAGCAAGACTAGTAACGCAGGCAGTTTCATAACTGCAGTTCCATTAGTGTTCAATGTTGTTGTCACTTGGAATTATATGCATTTAGGATTTGAGTCCTGTCATTGTGTTACCTTAAAAAAAAATAAATAAAGGAAGTGAAGTCAGACCTTCTGTTGGTTCCTCAAAGTTCTTCCTCATTTCCTTTTACCACTTCTGTCTAATTCAGATTGCATTTGAGTCAGCTGCTTTCATCTTGACACTTATGTCATTCAAGCATCCATAAAGTTAGTATGCTAATGTCTGCATTTCAACTGACTGATAGGTACACCAAAACCTATCTTACTTTTGTCACTGCAACGTGAAGCTTCATTTAATTTCCTTGCCTGTTCAACGTTTACAGGAACAAGATAATGGAACGTTGCTGGCACAATTTGTAAGCCTAATCTCTGAAGTTTATTAAACACAGATTTCTTCTTGAAACACACTCTGGCCTTTCCTCTGTTCTTGTAGGTGCTTGGTATTTAACTGGTATATAAGCTGGAGTGGAAGAAATAATAATCGGCATCTAAAAATGATGGTTTTGTTAGGGAAACTTGGTTCTGTTAAGGGGCAAAAAAAGCTTTCTAGATTTGTCTGAAAGCAAGCAGTCCTCTGTATTTTTAGGTTTGCGGGTCTTTGCTTCTTTATGAAACCCAGTTTACGACAGTAAGTAAGCAAGATGAACCAGACACCTCATATTTTTCTTGAAACCAGTGTGGGTATTATCCATCCCCTCTTGCACTGCTGCTCTTATGTAGCCAATCCCAAATGTATCAGTAGAAAGTAGAAAACATCTGTAATTTGTTTTGAATGCAGGAAGGAGAAACAGAAGAGAAAAGAAACAGGTAAGAGAGATGAGGAAGACTGGGAAAGCAACAGTCTTCCCAGCTCTTGCAAGTAGTTTCCAGAAAACCTGAAATGTGGAGATATTAAAATGTATTATTGGTATGGAGCGACAAAGATTTTATTGCTTGATACAGCGCACTGTTTCATAGCTCCATCCTATCATGTAATCCCTTTTATTGAACATTGTTTCGAATGGGTTGTGGTTCCTTATACCTTGTTTGTGGAACAGGTGGTTAGAAATTTACCTCGGACACAAAAATGTCATCCTCAATTTGGACTAAATTCTTCCCTGACCACTTTATTTTACCATATATTGTACTTGTCATTCCTTTTCCAGAAGTGCTTTCTTCTCCTGCCTGGGGAGTGTGTCTGTGAGAGTGTTGCTCTCCTCCATATAATTTACAAAAAAAAAAAAAAAAATCTCATATCTAATTGGTGTTACATTTTAAGCTTCGTAGTAAACATTCCATCAGCTATACATGGAGAAAAAATTGTGCTTCAGAATGCTTGAAAACTGTAATAACATAAATTTTTTGCAGTCTCAGGTGAACCAATCTGAATTCTTTCTGGTTTATGATTATTGTGCTTTTTCAGGTATTTCATTTTGGTACTGCTTGGTACTGGAATAGTCTCTTGACTGTTCTTAATTGATCTACGTCTTTTTTTTTTGAAGCTTAAAACTGAATCCATTTGAGCATTTGCAATACTGAGCATGAGGAGAGAGGACCTTCATCTGTCCCGTGGGCTGTGCGCCTGACTAAGCATCCTCATATGAGGAATTCCCTCTCTACAACAGCATGACATAGTTGGTTTATGTTTGTATCTTATGACCTACTAAAAATATTCTCTTTTCTTCCCACTTACCTTCTAAGATCCTCTTCTGCAAAATTGATGTATAACCACTTTGTATGCAATTTCTGTATTTTTGCAGTGGATTATGCCAGCTTGATAGAATATAGAAATTGTCCAACCTTATAAAAGAAATGTATGTTTTCAGAAAATAGTTTTCGAACTAAATTTTTAAGAATAAATGTTGTTCTTATGTTCTGAAGACAGTAATGACACTTATTTTTTTTGCCGAAATTTATACTTG
The DNA here is from genome assembly GCF_000690535.1 of Cariama cristata. Classification (NCBI taxonomy): domain Eukaryota; kingdom Metazoa; phylum Chordata; class Aves; order Cariamiformes; family Cariamidae; genus Cariama; species Cariama cristata. Next base: position 11,162 of record NW_009608751.1, read on the forward strand.
TGTTACTGGGAATGAAGTAGGTCTTATCTCAGTTTCAGTAAATGGCTGGATACAGTGTCAATGAGGTGTTGTGAAAACTACTGGGATTAGTAGAGAAAGTATAAATTGGATCACAAGCTGGCCAGAGAAGACTGTAAATGGCTATACCATAAGAGCGACTAACAGGATGGAGAGAGATTATTAGTCATGCTCTTCAAAAATCAATCTTGAAATTAATCCGGTCTCATTACATTCATTAATAACCTTGGTGCAAGAATTATGTCTCTTATTAAAAGCTGTAGATAACACAGAGTTCAGAAAATTTGTTAGTATTTCAGGTGACTGGATTATCCTGTAAGGAAAATAAGACAAACTCATAGATTTGAGTACTAAAAAAATCGATACGATTTAATAATACAAAATCAAGTATTTAAGGCATAAGAACACTACTTTGGTTTCAGGAATCATGAATTGGTAAGTAAGAGAGGAATTTGGGAATGCTGATAGTAATGTAAGTAAACAGCTCCCAATATGAAGCATGAGCAAGGCTAACCCACAGAAAAGGTATCAGTGGTTCACTGTCAGAGCAGAATGTACCTAATAATTTCTGCACCTGGTCTGCATTGGCTGGTGATTTTTATTACTGGCTTGGATAACAGAAGAGAATTGTGGATAGTATGTCTTAAGATTCATCCACAGCACTAACTAGGAGTGACTGTGAATAGGTTGGAGAAAAAGATTCAATGCAGAATTTTTACATGTTTTTTTGTAAACTTGTTAAGGCAAAGTAAGGTCGAATTCATTAGTGTCTGTAGAACATAGAGTGTGTTTTTAAAAATGTATTTAGAAAACTATTTTCTAAGAAATATGACAATCTTTTAAAAGTGTAGACAGTTTCTCTTGTGCGATTGTTTTCCAGACATTCTTTACTTTTTGTATAAGAATGCACCTGGAAACAAAATGCGTCCTTTGGGAGTTTTGAAATGTCTTAGTTTTTTAAAAGGAATTGCATAAATCTGATTCCAATTCATAAGATGCGTTTACAATTTTTAATATGAATATTAGAAACTTAGTTTTAACAGTAATCTATATTATAGATAGATATCCTGATTTACTGAGCTTATGGCAACAAACTGAAATAATGGCCTCTTACTTCAGGAGATTTGTGCTGAAACCAGCTGACCTCATAAAAGAAATTCTAGTTCTGTCCCCATTTCTCTGAAAAAGAATGCTGCTTCTCAGGGCCCTATTAGGACAGACAAAAGGCTGATCATCTGGATCCGACTGTCAAATGGCCTAGTGTGGCAATACAACTAATTGCAGCTCACTCTTAACGGTTGTGTCCTAGTTCAGATTTACAGCATTTGCAATAAGATTATCAGTCTGTTATGCCGTTTTCAATGTTTGTAAAAAAAAAAAAAAAAAAAGGAAGGGGATAAAAACTTTATTTGTTTCTGAGCAGTCGATGTAATTTTAAGAATTGTGAGGAGCAGATAATGTCCTTTAAAGGCTTTAATACATCTACTCTATGGACTTGTCTGGCTGTCTCAAACGCTTTTTTCTGTGCCGACAATGTGCCGAGGTGAGCTGATCATATGTGTTTTAAACCTTAAGGATATTTGGAATGCTTTTGATGGTTTGTATGTCTCTATGTTATGTATACCAACAGGGTTTCTCATAAAGTATTGTACATTTCAGTTAAATGATGAATTGCCTTTCCTTTAGGATTTCTGTTCCTGCTTGTGTTTAATCTCATCTGAGCTTACTTGGATCAGATCTATTACAATACAAAAAAACTGTGCAGGATTTGTCTACATAGGAATTTCTTGTAAAATAACATTCTGCTGACAAGCAAAATCATTATTTCAAACCTGTTCTTGTGGACGTTCTTATTCCTTATTGAGTGTCTAAATGACTTTTGGTTGAGTTCTCTTCTGAAGTGAAATAAAGGCAGCCTTACTGTTGAATAAATGGGTGCTGTTTTGGATTATGTTAGAGAAGAAAAGAAGAAAAGGGAGAGAGAACAAGATGTGTTAGATTTCTAGTAAACTGGATTGAAACCTGAACATCTGAAGTCATTTGTCTTGAGCTTTTGGGGGAAGCACCTTTTATTTTTTCTTTCTTGATGAGAAAGATTTTTTGTGGAGTCTTTTATGCATCTTAAATGTTTTAACTATTAAAATACGTGGAAGCACAAAGTATCAATATGTATGGAACACAAAATTAGAACAGGTAAGTAAATATATGTTATGTGTTGGTAAAAAATTTTACTTGACTTGGGCTCCTAAGCAGTTATAGCAGTTCTGAAAAGTAAATTTAAAGTGTAATTTCGATGTCAATCTCTGCACTTGTTTTAGAAAGAAAACTTAGGTTTCTAAATAAGTTAAATGGTTTTGAAGAGTTCTTTTGCCATCTGAAAGGCATCTTGCAATTTGGAACCTTATGCTAAGCTGTCTAATAGATAGGTGCAGCTAAAAATATATAGCGATCTTAATACTTCTCTTTTACTTATGCTCAATTAAACATTGGCTACTGTGTATAAATATTTTTCTTCTGTAGTGATTACTGTTCTAAGACCTACACCAATGCCTGGTGTAGTTGTTTTCCAGAAGATGTTAACTCAGCCACACATAGTTAAGCCTATATCCCCTCAGCTCTTCTTATTGACTATAGCAGTAATACATCCCTTGAGCACTGTAAACCATCTGAAGCAAGGTTCTCCATGGCTGTGCAGATTCCTAAGTGTATTTTTTTAATGTAATTGTTCTAAAAGTTATTAATACTTTGCCTTTTCAGAGGAGTGTATACTTTCACTGACATCTTAAGAGTTGTGTTTATACATCACAACCTTTCTGAACAGTAATACTAATATATTAAATCTTTCACTTACAAAGATTTTGGCCCTTACGGTTGAGAAGAGAAACTTAAGTGCATATGTATAGGTGATGCAGCTCCCCAAAGCTGCAAAGAGCCTGCAGTGGTTCCTAGAGGCAGATTGTTTCATCTATTTTATTTAATTGCCTTTGCCTTTCTAATTCCAGTGCCACCATCTCAGTACTACTTGTGATCTCGTGCTGTAGCCAGGGTGTGATAGAGGTGGGTGGTCATTACTGATGTCTGCTGATGGGTTTTTGACTAGTCTTGTGCAGCAGAAGTGATTGCACAGTGAGGTCAAGATCTAGGACGCTGCATTCAAATAACTGTTAGAAGCAGCTGATAATGACAGAAGTTTGGAAGGGAAGGAGCAGATCCTGCTTTATCTCTTCCTTCTGCTGCTGCTTCCTTTCTGCTTTACCCACAACTGGGCATTGGTACAGGTCTTTGAGTCCACCCCTGTACAGTTACATGGTATTTTCGGGTAAGAGAATATGTGTCATCAAGCAGCTACATAATCAACTTGGCCTTGGCTATCCCATCCCCTACTGCCTAAGCTGAAAGTTTATACCAATTATGTTAGATGCGCTAGCATGAAACTCTTCATAGCACAACATCTTTAGTCTCTCTTGTATTTGTGTACATCAGAATATCATACTTTGTCTTTTATTGGCAAAAGTGGCAATGATTATTTTCAATAATGTTTATATATTTGAACTTGGATATCTGCAGGATAAGAAAAAATGATTGTGAATTAGAAGTCTAGACTCCAGCAGTATTCTGGCAAACAGTAGAACTGAACACACAATAAGTGAAACCTAAGTGAAAGTTTCTGCTAGAGAGACTAATTGTAGAAAAGTGTATCGGCACCACTTGCAACAGGAAAGTGTTGCTCTGGAAAGATCTGCCAATGTCAGTGATGAAGATAAAATCTGGCCTTTCCTGAGCTGCTTTGTGTGATTGTGTGCCAAAGATGATATACTAAAAGGATCATAGACTTTATGCCAAGTTCTGTGGGATTTAAGGATTGCTTGTTAACTAGAAAATTTTTTTTCTTTGAGTTGTATAAATTAACCTTTCTTCTAACAATTTCTCTCTTGTTTATGTATTACCGTTCCTTGTTCATTTGTACTGTCATCATCATTTTTCCCCCCCTCCTTGTGCACTAGTCAGTTTTCATGCCATGGGGAGGAAAATTCTGCATCAAGAGGACTGGAACAGCACGTGCTGCAGATAAGAACCTGAGTGCCCTGATGGATCAGATTAAAGATCCAGAACTCAGTAATCCTGACAGTGATGCATAACATGCAAAAGTGTAAGACACAGGTCCTGTATGCAGTGAACCGTCCTTGTTGTAGCCACATGTGAACTGGTCATAAATCAGTTTCTTGGTTTGGATTGGTTTTAACATGTAGGTACTGATACTTATAACTTTTATTCTGTAGGAGATGTAACTATTTTTAAATGTTCATGGTAAACCCAGAAGCATTTCCACTGTCTTTCAGGCAATGAAGTACTGGACTGAAAAAGGAAGCCACTATAGTGTGTTATCTTTTAAATAGAGTGCATTGTATAAGCTTTAGTGTTCATTTTCATAGCAAAAGAAAGAACAAGCATAAATTTGAAATTATGAGGATCATGTTGTTAATACATAAGGCATGTAACTATTATAAAAGACCTTATTCTAATGGCACTACCTGATAAGAACAGCAAGAGATGTATGACCAGTGTGGGCTGCTGCCACTGACTCACTGTGTAATGACAGGCAAATTACTCAGTTTTCTGCATCTTGTTCTTCTCCTTTGTAAATGAGAAATATTGTTTCCCAGTAAAACTCTTTGAGATCCTTGGATAAAAGGAGATTATTTTTTTTGTACGCCTACTGAGTATATAAATTTGAAGTGAGAAAGTGCAGCAAATACCAGGTTCTATGCAAGTCTTTTACCAGTACAGACACTGTAAGATGAGTCTTGCTGCTCATTATGGATTGTATTAAACCACCTTATACTCCTGAAGACCGCTGTAAAGCACAAGCAAAAAGAGGGGTTTAGGGCAGATTTGGCACTTGAGTCTGTGTCCTGTTCAGGCCTATTTATAGTTAAGTACAGCTTCAGTAAAACTTGTCTGATGTGTGCATGGATAACTACCATTCCATTTTCTTTGATACCCCAGACACTGTACCACCTTCAGATGAAATAGTACAGGGAGCCTTTTAGAGCAATTTTCTGTCAGTCTCCATCACCTCTTTCACATTATGTCTTTGGCTATGTTTTATCACTGAATTTTCCTAATGTTTTGGGAAACTTGTCCTTTCCAGAACTCCAGCATTAACGCTATAGTCTTAATCTTTCCCCTGGCACCTCCTGAAACAATATACAAATTAATGATTCAGGCACCACAAAACAAATCACATGTCACTTGTTTCTTCCCAACTATTCTTCATTGTCATTGTTTGCTGTATTGTATGCAAGTCCTTGTCTATTCTGTGGTGAAAGGGACCTAAATAATGCAGGAGGTTTTAAGGGGGGTCAGTAACAGATAAGTAGAGAAATGATGCAATGGTTTCAGGTATATACAGAAGATGATTTGGATAAACATTATTTCAGCACTGACATGTGGAAGTAAACTTAGGTTTGATGTATGGTTTGGTTTTTAATAAATTCAGATTTATTTTGTGATAGTCCATAAATAGCTGTGGAAGTGGTGGTGGGGAGGGTACACAATTTCTGGTCTCTGGTGCTTCAAGAAAGAATATGCTGTTGTCTATTTTCGTAAATGATTGCCCCTCTGGTTTTGCGTCTTTCTCTTCCATTTATCATTCTTCATCCCTTTTTAATTTACTGACTTGCTTAGACTTTTTCTTCACAAGAAGTGCCAGCTTTTAACTTCATCCTTTTAAAAAAAAAAAAGTAAAATTTCATCCCAAGAATTACTATAGCTGTCACCCCATTTTGTCCCATGTTCTGCCCCAAGTTCAGTAAATACACAGTCTAATACTTCAGTTTTGAATTTATCTTATGTTTTTCTCCATCTTTTCACCATTTTCCACTTTTATTCTTCTCTTCAAATTGCTTTTACCAAAATGAATGATCTTCACTTAGCTGGATGCTAAAACCTTTACTCTGTTTTCCTTGTTTTGACCATGAAAGAAGCAGCTTCCCCCCTTCGTGGTCACCTGCTATCCTCCTTGTGCCGCTGTAGTGCATACTGGGGAACTGGTCTGACTGAAAAACAATTTTGCCAAAATTGTGTTGCTTAATTCCCCACTCTAGTTTACCATATGGCTGTACAAATGGCTGTGTCAGCAGTAGGGAGAGAATGATGCAAGGCTGGAAACGAGTGGCCAGACTCAGGAGTGGGTCAGGAATGCTGCGTTAGCTAACGGTGCCAGATTATGTCAAAATAAGGAGCTCACCAGAGTAAAGTCTAATTGTCTCTAATGTGATCACATCCTACTTCTGGACATCCTGATCTCTGCTACTTTTTTTCTTTAACCTTTCTCTTTCTCCCTCTCCCCCTTATTGTTTAACGTATTTTCCAAAGCTGCTTGTTCATCTCTTTCTTGTAATAAGTGATCAATAACAACATCAGTAGAAGCCTCCATTTCTCACTGTGCACAGGAGGTGGAGCCTGTCATCCTCAGGATATATTGAAAACCTCCTATTTAAATCATTTGGGTGGGCATCATTAGTCAAACCTGTACCATCATTTGAAAATACCTGTTAAATAATTATGATAAGGTTTAGACTGATAAGCTGTTGGAGTTGGGTATGTGCAAGTTTCAAAACAATTATTTAAATCGGTAGTTTTCCAAGGCAGCACAGTATGATCCCTGTTTAGTATGAAATTTTAAAGACTTAAGCCATTTTGATAGAATCATTGGCAACAAAAAAGATGTAATATAACCTCATCTGCTTTCATAGTGTCTTTCCAGCCGGGACCGGATACCTTCACAATAAATAATTTTCTTTTTCATGTCCCTGAAATCACAAGGTGCTCTCTGTAAACAAATGGACAAATAATCCCACCCTTTTTCTCAGTCTGCAGAGATGCACTTTCATTAGTCTGCAATCAATTTATTAATAGCAGCATAAAAGTGTTTGTGGTTTGTTGTGGTGTGTTTTTTTTTTTTTTCTGGGGTAGGGGGAGAGGGTGGGTTTTTTTACTGCACAGATATTAAACTGATTCTGAAATAGTGAAATATACATCTGAATTTAAGTTATCTGCAAAACTGGGCATTTTCAGATCTGAGCTGAGATTAAGGTCCACAAATAATATGAATTCACATCTAAATCCAATTCTGCATACTCCCGCAGTGCTGGGTATATAGACATTCTGACTCGATCCAAACCTGTATATAATGGTGCATCTGCATATGTTTAAGTCTCAAAATGCTTCAGCTAACCTAAGAATATCCTTTTGTTGTTCTTAAAAAATTCATGTAGATTATGTTCTCTCTATTCCTTTCTTTACTTGGAAAAAATGGCATTGTTTAACAGTGTGATACACACCATTGAGACAATTTCTGCAGCTCGGCTTTGATATTCAGCTGTGTATATCCTTTCAGAAAAGAGTGATATTAATTACCCTCTGGTCAATCATATGAGCTGTAGTTCATTGTGTTGTCTTTGCCTTCTTTCTGGGTATCATAATCTTGATTATTGACCTTCAAAATTTCCATTTGTTTCTAGGACAAAAGGATCAATCTTTGGTTCTTTCAAGGAACAAACCATGAAGTAAAACAAAAATCTGAGCTTAATGCACCAGAACAAACATAAGCTCACTCAGGCTACAGATGATCATTCAGTGTTAGGTTTTTTCAGTAAATAGGTAATTTTCCAAACTTTAATACCAGCATTTGTCACACTGCCCTGATGGTGAACTGTTGAATTCCACTCTCTTGAAGTATAAACCCAAATCAGAAATGGAAACCAGCCTGTTCTATGGCACATAAAATATAAATAAATACAATTTTTTGTGGGTTTATGATCTCTACACCTTCTCCCAAAAGTATCCTTAGCCTTTATTATGTGTACCCTTGGGGATCTGATGCCCATGTCATAAGACTGGCAGCACTCTTCTGCCTGAGAGCTCTTACCGTTGCCTTTCTCCTATTCTCAGTAGTCATATAATGTCTTTTTAGCATGTGTCCGTTCTGTACTGCTGGTACCTGCTGATAACGTGGATCCCACCACCCGCTCTTTTCCATAAGCCCTTGAATGGTGTTCTCTTTTCCCTAGTGAAAGGAAGGCATGATCTTCAGTCAGGAGTTGCTCTCGGATTCCTGAGGTAATACTTTTCTTGAATTGCTGCCAGTGGAGGTAGTGGTTGTGTTCTCTTTACCTGAATGTTGCTGTCAAATAGTCAGTTTTCTATTTCTCCCCTGTTGTCTTGCCTAGATTTTACGTACTTCACATAGATGTTGTGTTTTTATCTGTAAGTGTTCTGAAAATGGGTATTTAAGTAAAGGTTCTCTGATCTCCCTTAACTATGATATAGTTATTCTGGAAAGCGATTTTGTATTCTCTTAAATTTTCTATCAATCATATTCAATGGAATACTGAAAGGAACTTCTTAGTGAAACCAACAAAACAGGAAAACCAGCTAACTGCAAAAGTTAACTTCAGATAAATGTTCAAACAACTATAGTTTTAAGACATTTCCTATCCCTTGTGGTTCAGACTAAAAATTCAACAGTCCGTGGATTTGCAAGATAAGATGTAAGAACCAGATTTGCGGTATTATTAAAACTTGCCATGTAATGGTGGCATGGTTACTCCTACTCCAGCTAGCAATATCTTCCTGTATCATGTTTCAGAGGAATGTAACAGCAAGTTTACAAATTGGATTAATAGAATACATAGTGGCAAAAATATTAGTAGTCATTCAGATGCAAGTTATTTTGCTGTAGTGACCACAATGTGCCAGAGAGATGTACATGTAACATAGCCTATATATCTGTTAAAAAATAAAGCCTACCACAAAGTATGCATAAGCTGTAGGTTTGGGTATCTGTGCTCTTCAGTTACTTATTTTGGATTTCTTGAGAGCTAGATGAGATTTTTCTGCACTTTCTTGAGCTCTGTCAGCACTTGTTCAGTCTAGTTGGCACCTCTTCATTTCTTTCTGTTTTTTTTCAGCAGATTTTCTTACAGAAAGGCGGGTGATCTAACACTGTGAAGAAATTCTAATTTGTGTTTCTCTTTATATACTTCTAGAGGACAGATGGACACGTCTGTTATTTAATAATGCTCATGTTACATCCTTCATAAAGAATCAGAATAGCTCCTAGCAGTCTGCCTGCCTGTCAGTAGCGGACACAAGCTTCTTGTTGTTTTTGTGTTAAATAACAGGGATTTCTGCTCTCTGGGCTCCAGCTTTCAGAGTTTGAGAACAACTTATTCTTGGATGGGCATTGTAGATTCCTCATACTCTTGGCTACTGAGAAGTTCTCTTTCTTTGAGAGATTTTTGGGTGACCTTCTGGTAAATAAACATGCTGTGCTGGTTCTTGGAGAGTGGGAGCTACTTTTCAATAGGATAAGGCAGTGGTGGTAATAAACTCTTTACCATTGCCTCTCTGATGCACATAGCATCACTCTCATTCTTAAGAAATTACCAGAGTATCCTGACACCAGCTCCTGAATCTGGAAAAGACAAGCTTTGTTTCATTGGTTTCCTCTGAATAGTCAGAACTGAAGAACGCTCAAGTTGTTCTTCAGCTTGCCTTCTGAGCCACCCCACCATCAACTAATGCTGAAGGAGTAGCATGGTGCACGGCACTGGCTACCCGCTGTTTCACGAGTGGTGAGTAACAGTTCCGGCAACCTCAGTTTGGTAATTGTGTGATCCAGCTGGAACCACATCTCTTTTGTTCTCTGGTGTCACAGGCTCCAGTTTGGGACGTGGTAGCACTGACTTCAGAGGAAAGGACCTTTTCCAGCACTGGTCAAAGTTGAGACTTCTCAAACATTTACTGGACTGCAAAGGGATCCATTGATCTATGTGTTTCTACTCTCTTTGCAACTTTCTGGAGCCACCGAAACGTTTCCAGTCATGGGTCACCAGGGTCTCCTTTCTGGTGATGTAGGGAATGAATTGTATGCCGTTGTCACACCTTTCAAAGAAGGTATCAACAATTTCATGGTAGACCAGGATGTTTATTGATATTACTCAGTTTGCTGACAGTTCTGAGACTGTTGAACTCTGATATTGACAGCCCATTTCAACAACTGCATGGTTGTATCTAGATGACTAGTCAGTATTTGCCAACTCATAGTGACAGATACTTGCTGAAGTGTACCTGTTCTGAAGTCAGTATTGCTAATGCCTGTATGGTGGCTGGAATTCAGAAGGGATAGTCTGGACTTTGTTAGCTAGGGTGCTCCCAATAATCATAATGCAATTATTCAGTTCCTCTTTGTATGCTATTAAAGAACGCTGTTTCTATGTTTGCTCCCAGGTTTATTCTGTAATGAGAAGAGGATCGTCTCCATTTCATGGGTTGAAGTTTTCTGTGTCTTTGTAATATGACAAGCTTGTTCATCCCTGTCGCAGATCCACTAGTTATATCAGGAAGGACTTAACTGGGAAAATTGAACTAAATGGCTAGTGGTTTGGTTTTGACTTGGCACTGAATCTTCGTGAGCATTACTATTCTGGGCTGTCTCCTACATCTTTATTAAGATGAAACTTGTTGCTAACTCAGTTTACCACTGCATTTTGGAAATACTGAATTTCCTGAAGTCCTCATTTGAAGTACTTCTTATAGTGAAAGACTTGGTCCCCCAGAAGAACTGAATCTGATCTGTGATATCCTGATGAGAACATCTTGCTTTTTAGAAAGAGAGTAATCGCATCTCTTCAGCAAATATGGCTATGGCTTGTGTGATACTAGTGTCTTCATTTTGGGAAACATCTCTTCTGAACATCTGAGGGAGCGCAAGGAAGAGCTTTGTGCCCTCAACTGAGCACAGCACCGCTGTGCAGAAACCCTGCTCTGCAGAGCAGTGCTCCTCTTGCTTTCACCTGGGGCTCTTGAAGATGCTTCCAGGGGAACTGGGCTGTGCTGCAGAGCTGCTGGCTGGGGAAAGAGCATGTGAATAGACATTGGAAAACAGAAGAATCCAGTTACTGGGTTTCTTTGTTATTGTGTTCATTCCACATCTTGCCATATGTTCCTCTTTAGCCTTTTAATTCTGGAATGTTATAGATGATGCCTTCAGAAGTGCTTCAGTAATGTTGCACTGTATGCCTGTTGTAAAACACCATTAGAACAAATTAACAAACAATTTTTTTGAATAATATTATGGTAATGTTAGTGTTAATACAGCATGGAAAAATTAACTAATATCAACAACAGCGAAAGACCATTTGCTTTTATCCTTTATAGTGGTATTAAATGACACTCATGAAATTTTCTTATCTAAACCCTGAGAACCTATCTTTACAGCAGTTGGGAGGAATAATATTTTTCATAGGCAATATAAATAAACTGTGTTTCTAAGATAATATAGTTTAGCTATTAGCTAAATAGCTTTTAGCTTACCCTATTCTTTTTTTTAAGGATGTGAATTCTAGATAATGAAAAAGTGTTGGAATAAACAGTCCAAGGCAGCATTACTGATGCTGCCTTGTAATAAAAGAAGTTGCATAATAGCATAATTTTTATGATATCATGTCTTTGCCTCCAAGGGAAAAAAAAATAGTGATTCTCTGTATGAAGTAGAAGTTTCACTTTCTGTCATGTAATGCACAAGGCGGCAAGTAGCTTGGGGAAACTGAATTTAATTATAAAAGAGTGCCTAAGGAAGCAGGTCTGAGAAAGCGATTGGGCCTGACTGCAGAGGCACATGGACGAAAAGAGTTTTTAAACATGATGCCCAAGAGGAGCGGTGCAGGTGTACTGCCTGGAAGAGCTCGTCACCTTTTAATGCCATCTTCATAGATTCATTTGTATGTTGTTAGACTGTTCCTTCTCAATGCACTTTGTACAATATTTTTACTTTAAAGAAAAAAAAAATGTAATCTTATCTTCTGAGTGTCTCTTCACACTTGATAGAGGCTGTAAGTTTTCTTCTCTTTTTATGTATCAGAAAATTTAGCTACTGGAAAGGTGTGTCGTGTCACTGTCAACATGTTTGTGCATGTTGAGAATAAACTTGTACTTAATCAGTTTTCCTGGAGGGTTTTCTCTTCTCCTGAAAGTCTTGTTTTGAAGGAGGTTGTCCCTAAACATTACAGGCATTGAATTAATTCTGTTGGTGAAGATGATAGGAAGATGAGGCAGGACGAAGTTCTGAAACCCAGAATTAACTCAAAATTTATGCATCTGGGAGAGTGTTAGTGGGAAGTCACTTGACTATGCAGGTCCTTTGTGGATTTTTCTGATGGTGTGGGGATCTTTCTGTACCTCATGTTAAAATCTGTGAAATCTAAAAGCCTTTTAATGACTTTTGGTAATGCTGTGTAGGTGATTATGTTGCCATCCATACCTTCCATTCATAACCACGTGGAAAGCATCTCAGCAGAGCGCATCACACACCCTACACCTGTGGTGTTACCCTGGCTAGAGATGTACCTGGCATCTCTCTTTTAAGCTTGGGAGCAGACTTGGGCATGGTTCTTGTCTCTTGCTGACAGTTTTTTGTCTTGCCTCCAGGTGGTACGTGTTTGGTTTTCTGTGGTTTTTCAGGGACATTTTGATAATTTCTATTGCTGTTCCATCTTCTGTACCCACCCCAAAGGAGCAGGGCATGGAGTAGGCCAGAGAGAATTTGAAAGGTGATTAGAGAAATGGGCATAATGTAGAGAAGAATTTGAGGTCGTGAAGGGAGTTGAACAGTTAGAAGGGGGACTGTTAGAGCCTTGAGAAGTGAAGAAGGGACATAGAGGAGGTCTGTAATACTTGAAGGAGGGGAATGGTACGGAACTGATGGTTTCAGTAATAAATACTTCTCTTTGTAGTTTCAGCATGGCTGCTGCATCAGCCTGTGAATCTGACCCATGTTTGTACCTGCCTTTCCAGAGAAAACAACAGGAACAAGAGCCAGGCTATTTTAAGATTACTTAATTAGTATATTATTTAAATTGCCTGGTGATGCCTAATGACTTTTAAAGGGCTATTAGTAGCCACATTTAGATGTTTGAAAACATAGACTTAACAATGTGCTGTCTCCACTGTCCACTGTTATCTATGATTTCTTTCAGGGATGATACCATGCTTGCTAAGACAAAATCTCTTGCATTTGATGTGAAATATTCATAGAAGAATGGTTCTCCCGAGAGAGCGTATCTGTCTTTATAAAATGAGAAAATGTATTGAGAAAATTTTCTTGTTTATATTACCAACTTGATAGGAATTTTTATTGTCTGTAATGGTATTCATAAAAGTAACTTAAATATTCATTATTGTAACTTGTTTTCGTTTCTCTGCAAGTCTGTGCTGATACCATTAACTATAAGAACCATAGCCTTTTACTGTGATGTCATGAACTCTGAATATATGCAAGAATTGTAGTGGGAAATTTTAGAACTGCATTTTGCTTTAAATAAAACATAAATGCCTAAAGTAAGCTTTTTTACAACTTTTTGGAAACTAAGCTAGTTTCTTTGTAAAACTTGCCTCAGTCATTATTATTGCAGTTTACTTACTGAATCGATCTTGCAGGTATGATTTCTCATTTGTGCAAGTTAGCACTAGTGGAGACTAATCACATTTGATCTAATGATGAACTTTTTTCTAAGGACTGCCGTAATTTTGGGATGACTGACACCAGATTGAATTCTAGGTGTTCCTTCCTTCTACCATCAACAGTCTCTGCACATGGCATTATTCAGAAGGAGACACTGCACAGATACTGATTTGTGTCTGTATTTTGGGAGGTTTGTTTTGTTTTTTCCACAGTAGCTCCTGTTCCCTTTTAGAAAAGGGAAATGAATCTATCCCAAAATGTTGAGTGCTTGGCAGTTGAAAAGAAAAAAGTGTTCAATGATGGCCTCAAAGGAAAGGTATTTAAGGAAACGATGATTTTACTTGCTGGCAGCTTCCCTTCCACTACTTTTATAGAAACCAGCAAAAATTTTGATTCTCATCTGTACCAAAAAGGACAAGAAGCTGGGAAACTTGGGTACATTCTGCAAACCTTTTTCTTGTTAGACACTTAAATTTATCATTTCTGTCAAAAGACTTGGATCTTTTTGGGTCCACAGGCTTGGAGGAATTTCAGAGTTTGTCAGAGATTCACATCTCCACATACCAGTGCAAACTGGAAGTATCTGTCACTTAATACGTACAGATCCTTGAGAACTGAAATGCTGGGCAGAAATGTGCCTTATTAGGTCCTCTACTGTGTTTGGCATGGACCACAATTACAGCTGAGGAAGCAGTTACTTCCTAGATTTAAGAACTGCAGCATCATTTCCATGCTTAGTTTTGACTGTGAGGATTTACTGCCCTGTCTTTGATAGGGGTTTTGGCTAAATGTCAGCTAAATTTCCAAATATTAAAGGTCTACTATCATAAAAGTGCATTGACTTGTCTTACTTAGACACTTCTCAGGTAACTTTGGAGAATTTCACCCCTTGTATAGAAATAACAAAAATGGTAGCAGGGTGAGTTTTATACTGTGACTGTTGCTTAAACTGTCATTGCAGGTCAGCTACTTAAAATGTGTGTTTCTTATGTGCTTTTGGAAATCATGGTATTCTGGATAAGCCTTTTTTTTCTTGCAGATTTACATAACCTTTTTATTTTGACTATGAAATCCCTTTCTGGCGTTTGTACCATGCCAGCTTTGCTGAAAACATGCTTACTAAGCCATGAGTTAGGTCTCCTCTGTCAGGTTTTCATAGACTAGCACATGCTTCAAATGCTTGTTATAAATTTGAAACAAATAGACATTCAGCATAACCATTCGTTATTACTTAAAGTACTTTTCAGTAGAATCAAAGGAGAACCGAGAGCACTGAGGGAATTGGTTAGGTTCTGTCATTCAGACCTGCTGCCTTGCATAGTCCCTGGCCCAGCAGAGGTGAGGCTTGGGAGCTTAGCACTTCCATGGAGCAGTGAAGAGAACTGACTGCAGTAAAGGTGGAACAGCATTGCAAACTTCTGGTTTTGAACAACCTGGGGATTATACCTGGTTTTGTTCACTTACAGTAGTATCTGTTAACTGCAGTATAGTGGAGGAGACTATCCAAAAGGGGTTTTTTTGCTAGGCATTTTGTAAAGCTGCTGTATGTTGGAGGGTGAATTAGTTTGTATAGAAGGCTCTTAAATTAATCTGCTGCTTCAGTCATTTGACTTCAAAGAGTAAAGAATGCTATATCTTTATTTTTAAAATGGGGAAAAGATTGTTAAAGGCTAGGTTGTTGCAGTCTCCTGTATACAGTTGAACAGTAAAATAACATATGTTCTTTTTTAACAGAATTTTTTTTGCACAAGTAGTGTGAATTTCACTCTGGCATATAAAGCTAAATTAATCACTTGATTAAGACTTCTTTTCAGAGCAACTTTTATGGTTAGATTATTTTATTATGAATAAGTAGATGTCAGTTATAGGCAATGTTAGTGGAAAAGCTGATTTGTGTTTCACTTGGAGTTTAGTGACTAGATATATAACCACCTCTGTCAGCATGGTTTTCTTAGAATTAGGCTTTGTTTAAAAAAAAAAGAAAAAAATTATTTTGATATTTCATACCATAAATTTGAGGTTTGCTCTAATGACTTATGTATTGGGCTGTGGCTGCAATGAGGTTGGCATTTATAGTTCTGGTAGAGGAGAAAAACGAAAACTGAATTTGCCCTCAGCCTTTCAGCTGAGCCATGGTAACTGTGTTTGCAGCCTGCAACAGAGTGAAGAGGCTCAGGGTGAGGATTTGAACCATCTTACAGTTTTAGTGGCAGAGAAAATATTTTAACAGGGTACTTCCAGACCTCTGGTTCTTTTACAAAGAAGAAGAGGCAATTTGATTACTGTCAAGGTATCGTCACAGGCATCGGGCTCTTCCCCGTGTTGGTTTGTGGCAGGAGGTATGTTCTAGCTTCCTATCAGGAGATGGATTTGGCCAGATGAAAGTTCTCAGGAGCAACAGAGAAGTAAGTAAATGAAATGGAAGACCCTGTGATATGCAGGTGATTAAACTGCATTCAGGGTTGCGTTCTTGCTTAAAACCAGTAAATACATGAGAGAAACCATAAATAGCAGTGTGATAAATAGTAGTTTGACATTAAGCTTATAAATAGCCTTTTATAATTTTGTAGTACTTTCTCCTTTTAATAGCCTGTTGCTCTTTAGCTTCAGCACATGCTAACTCTGCATGTGTGTGCTCATTTGCCCTTCTCAGCAAAGTTTTATTCCAACTGGAGCTGTGATGTTTCTTTTACTGCTTCGTTTTTAGTTGATTAACTGGCTTGTAACATGGTTATGTGCCTGCTTTTTCAGTGGATGTGAAACTTCATACTGAACTAAGCCAATATGATAAAGAAGCATTAAAGCCTCTGTTGTCTTCCTGAACATGAATGCTTTAGAGGAGATTGTAGAAGTTGTTTTCCTACTAAAAATAAGTTCAGTAAATAATAGAGTAATTTGAATGAAAAATAATTCATCTCAAACAACAGTATTGAATTTTTCTTGCTGATTCTGAATGGCAGCTGATTTTAGAAGTTTTCAGCTCCAAGCAAAATGGCCAGATAGTTTTTCCTCAGTCAGATGTTTTATTAAATGCAATGACACTAAATGTTTTTTTTATAGCGAATGTGTACCCTGTACCTGGAAAATAATTCACCATTACATTAGTAAAAAGAATCTAACTTCTAATTAAAGGTCTGAGGTTTAATTGGGTGGGCTGCGATGATTAGTATATAAATACAGAGTTTGTCAATGAATTTTAGTTTTGCTTGGATAACGTGGTGTGACTTCATTCTGGTGCTGTGGTGCATTAAAAAATTCCTTCTTTCTAGGTTTTCTGCCTGTTCCAGTTGCATACCTGCAGCTTTGTGCCTTTACTTTTCTTTTTGGTTGTAGGAATGTGGGGATCTTGTATTGTTGTTGTTGCAGTATATTCATAGTTAGCCTTGACAGTGTGATGTTGCTTTTCACACCATTAATAACATCTGCTATTTTTATTAAGTTAATTTTGTGGAAACTTCCAAGTATTACTGTGAAATTCTATAAAGAACAAAGCTATAAGGAAGAAACTAGTCATATTCAGAAACAAAAAATAAAACTTTTAAAGTTTTTTCAGAAGTCTACTTTGGTGAACATTGATAAGAAATATAAACTTTTTATGTAAGTTTGGATCTTGTTTTTCCTCTTGCATTATGTTTTCTTCCTATACTTTTTTTTACAGATGCTTCTGTAAGTTTGTCAATTTAGTTGCAAAGGAAGGAAGTGCATCCCAAAAGGAAAAGCATTTTTAGATAACTCTTAGAAATACGCATGAAAGTAATTTTTCCTCTTACTTATTTATGTACAAAATCAATTGTAGTTTAACAATTTGCAAAACTCAGAATGTGTAAAGATAAGTACATGGAGCCTACAGTCTGGCCTTAACATTTAATCATGTCATAACCCCTGACAGGGTGTGAGTGTTGAGGCCAATATGCCACAAAACTTTTGGTTTGGCTTTGAGTTTCATTTCGTAAGAAGTACAGATGAAATTGTCCTGTTGTTTTCTGGTCAAGATCTTTAAAAATGATCCTTTTACAAAGTAGGTTTGTACAATTTACAAATCTGGGGAGCTTAGACCTCTTTAAGATATTTTGCTAAAGAAACTAAACCCACAAAATGGTAATTTATTTATTTTTAAAATTTGACTGCAGGTGAATGATTATCAGATTTAACTGCTTAATCATTTGAACATGAGTGATATTTTCACTGACAGATTCATTCAAATAATTTTGAACTTCCAGTCCTCTTGAGTTGGCTTGAAAATGGAAATTGTTTCCTATAAAGAAAATCTTTGAGAGGAGGCAGAGGCAAGTCAGAAAAATACTTACCTAAGCCTTGCTGAAGTTGTAAAAATGTGAGAGCTCTTAATAATAAACAAATTTAAAAAAAGGAGAACTTTAAAATTTGGGATGATATGAATAGGATGATTCTTTTGCTACAGGGTGGGTCCGTTGGCAAAGCTACTCTCGCCCTCTGCAGAGAGGTTTTTGTGCTAGTGCCCAGACATGCTTGGGGTCTCTCTACTGCACACCCCAAGAGCAACCGAGGAGGTGACCTGCTCCGCTCTCATACCCCAGGGCCAAAAAGTTGGGGGGAGGCTGAGTATCCCGGTGCTCAGGAAAGGAGTGCGAGGCAGGGTGGCTGAGAGCCAGGGGCACGGATGGAGTGAGGTCAGTTCTCTGGGCAGCGCTGCTAGAAGACTTTCCTTGGTTTGTTTTCTGTTGGAGGAGGAAGCGGAGTTGACAAGCGTTTTCCAGGCTGGTAGCCAGACAGGCATTATTTTAATGTTTCTAGCGGAAAATTGGTGTTTTTTGGCAAAACTGAAATTTTCCGTGTGAAAATTTCTATTTTGTGGAAATGGCATTTCTGATTAAAAACTAATTTTGATGGAAAGTGTCCAATTAGTTATATTCATCCTTAGAATTAGCATCTGCTGTGTTTAAGTCTATTGAAGATAATTTGGCTTAGGTTTAGCAACTCTGAACAGAGTATACACAGACAACTTTCCTCCCTCTGTCTAATACTTCAGTTCCAATGCCAGCAAAAATTCAACTTGAAGTTGGCTATGAGTAGAATAAAAGCTTTTTCCAAATTTTGCCAGTTTGTTTTCAATTCAGACTGCCTTCAGCTTCAAAGGCTTCACAACACAGATGCCATGGCTGGAACTAAAGCTGCTCTGGACTTGAAGATCCTGCTGTTTGTTGCGGTATTGATCTGTGGGTGCTCAAGTGGCTAATAGCTAGCCCACAGATTTTCTCCATTGGTATGTTTTCTGTTGATGTTGTATTCAGATAATTGTGGTTGAGGCTTATACAGTCACACTAAGTTAGAACATGTAACTTTCCAGCACTTAGTGTTTTATCCCTGTTTTATCAGCTTAGTTGTATACAACTGTTGAAGACTAGCAGTTGTTATTTACATGTAATTTCCTTCTCATTTTGGCTTCTTAAATTGTGTTAAACCCCCCTCCTATTTGTAGATGGAAAAGCTGAAATCAAAACCTAATTCTCACTTGCTACGTTTCCTTGATTCAGTGAGTGTAGTCACGCTGCTGCTCAAGTGTAGAGCTGTTAAGAATAGTGTCCTGAAGGGACTGTACTAGCTTATTCTAGCTATAGGCAGTTGTACATTGTCATTAAAGGCTTGAAGATTACCAGGCTCCTTTTAGATACTAAAGAGCTTTTGGTTTCTACTAGGCCTGTAGAGGACTGTAAACTCATTTTTTAATAGGTAAAGAAATTTTTTTTTTGAGTCATATAGCAAAGGGGAATCAAATTTAGTTACCGTTTGATACTTCTGAGGAAAACTGTAGGAAGAAGTTTGAGGTTTTTTGGGACTGTTGGTCTGTTGTTGTTGGGTTCTTTCCCCTTTATTAAGGAAGATATAAAATAATAACTTGTCATTATCACCTGGTCTTAGTTTGTCTGAACTTGCACTGATTTCAACCCTTTTTTTTTTCTTCTGGTGAGTAAATATTTAGGCTTCCTAATCTTAGAGTTCTATGGGAGCCAGAATTTCCTTTTAATGAAAAATCTATTTAAATCTATTTAACCTAGTTTAAGAACACATTTAAAAAAATTACTGCAAATTTATTTTGAGAAGTTTCAACCAAGAAGATATTTTAGTAATGTTTCATTATAGTCTCCATTTATTACATCTTATTATAGCACTGAGTCATGAAACCAAGAATAAGAGATCCAACTCCAGGAATGGGAAGAGTTAGATGTGGTAATCATCTGTGTGAGGGTCACGGATTGCTATTTTCAAACAAGGGCAGATTATGGATATAATCAAGTTTAAAATATTGGAGGTGGAACTCACTTGGAAAACTTTTGTGTTTATTCCTAATAATCTTTACACATGATAAATACCTCCAAATACCATGAGCTGACAGCTGTGTACTAGGAAACAAGGTAGTTTTATGTCTTATCAGTGCATTTTCATATTTGTTCATTTTAATATAGAAGGATAGTTAAATTCACTATTTTTTGGTATTTAAACAATACTCCTCCTCCTAGTTCTTTTTCCTAGCAGCTTTATTCTTTTCTGACTGCTTCAGTGATCTGCCCTTCCACAGGGTTTGGTCTGCCTTTTGGTTTTTTTAATATAGTTAAATTTAATTCCCCGCCACCCCCCCTCC